>NW_007727797.1:0-477 GCF_000696425.1 Galeopterus variegatus
CACTTAATCTTAATTACCTTTATAAAGGCCTTCTCTCCAAATACAGTCACATTTGGAGGTCGGGGCTTCAACATATGAATGGTGGGGGGCAGCCACAATTCAGTCCACAGTAAGGTGGCACTGGGATTTGAATTCCTTTCCTTTAATTCCCAAGTCTGCTTTGTCCCATCACATGACCCCTCCATGTGCTGGCATCCATCCCCCAACCTAGGGCAAGACCTTCAGCAGTAAGACTAGAGCAGGCAGGCAGCCATCTGATCCTGGGTGACTGCTTGAGTCTGGGAGGAGGGCAGGTATCATCTGCATCAGGAAAAGGAAAGACAGAGAAGCAAAAAAGCCAGGCTTTGATCCCCCTGGCTATGGCCATTGTCTTAATGCAGGTGCTCATTGTTTCTTGCCTTGACTACTGGAAGAGACCCCTGCTTACTTCCTTTGCCCTAACCTTGTTCCACTCTGTTCCATCCCCCAAACAGACAA
>NW_007727797.1:2377-3690 GCF_000696425.1 Galeopterus variegatus
TACTACCTGCAGCCAATCATCTCTTGAACTAATTGGTTGGCCAACTGTTACAGCATTTTTTTCACTGACCTGCTGTTTAACTCAGTGGTCTATCACTTCCCTTCCAACTTGAGACATCCTGAATCTTCCACACATGCTTACTCTATCTGGCTCAGATTCTATCCTTCATTCTCTTTCCTTCCTCCTCCTCCTGGAGCAAGATCATCTTCAGTGCTGATCCAAGGGGAGAAAGAACTTATATTATAACCTTAAAACTCTGCTGATTATGGAAGGGAGGGTTTGTGGTCTGTAACAAAATTGTCTTACCTTTAGTCTAGCACACACACAATCCTGAAAATTATTAAAATGGTTCTTCATTTTAAGATCAAGAGATCTATTCTGTCCTATACCACAGGTGGTAGAGGTTCATGAGTGTCTTCTCTATTCTGCTTACCTTGCCCCAACCATCCTTTGTTGGCNTGGTTAAAGACATGGGCTCTCCAAATATGTTCCTGTGTTAGAATCCTCTCTGCGAATGTCAGTATGACCTTGAATTGCTTAGACTCCAAGCCTCAGTGATCTCATCCATAAAATGGGGAAATGGTAACCAATCAGCATTGCTATGAAGATTAATTAGGTAATTCATGTCAGGTGGTTGGTACAAAGCCTTGCACTTAAACATGTTAGCTGTGCCATTATTATATCAGTACCTGGTACAGAGCAGACTTTCTATAAGCTACTGTTGAATCAATAACAGACAGAAGGGTTATTAAGGAGAGCAGCCCAGTCTCTATTTAGAGTCACAATCCTGGTGCTCAGAATGCGCAAATAGTAACATCTACTCCCTTAGAAAGGGGGGTGGTCTAAACCTGTCCGTTCTCACTGGAGGTGAGGGAGTAAAGTCCCACTGGAGTTTATGCCAAATCATAAAATCCAGGAGGGGACTTTCTTCAACCCCATCAGTTCTCTTATCTTGGGAGGTCTGTTTACATCACTTACACTCTGAGGGTCCTGGGGACAACAACTTCTGCTTCTCTTGCTTAATTGTCTCCTAAAAAACTCCTAAAAACCAAAAGAAGGTAGATAATCGTTCCAGGAAGAAACACTGCTGGGCTTTGATTCTCACAGCTGGCATTAAAGCCATGACAGCATTTGTTACAAAATCCCCAAACACAGGCTTTGCACAAGCGCTCCTTGCCTCAGGTCATTATTTTATGGCGTTTGTTAAAAAATATACTTTCTTTTTCACAGTCAGGAGTATCTTCCCCCAAGTATGTTTGTCTCCTTGGTTTACCTTGGTCTGTCTTGGTGGGATTAAGACTGAGCTCACTGGA
>NW_007727797.1:5284-6363 GCF_000696425.1 Galeopterus variegatus
ATGGGCACAGATTATCAGTTTGGGAGGATGAAAAAGTTCTGGAGATGGATGGCGGTGATGGTTGCACAACAATGTGAATGTGCTTAATGCCACTGAACTGAACTCTTAAAAATGGTTAAGATCGTAAATTTTGTTAGGTATATTTTACTATTATTTCTTTTTTAAATATCACTCATCCATCCGAGGATAGATGCCTTGCTAAAGACATGTTTTGTAAGCTGCAAGGCTCACAGGTTTTCTACAAACAGAGTGGTCCTGAAAGTCAGATCTTGGCAGGTAAAGGGCCCCAGGGTGGGCCAAGCTCCCTGCTCCCCAGTGGAGGTGCACGGTGGTGCTGCTGCTGCCTGGAAGGGAATGCTGGCTTCCTCTGCTGCTTCTGTCAGTGGTGGCTTCGCAGCACGTCCTCCTATGCTCTCTGCCTCAGTGGAGTCTTGCTATTGACTCCTCAGGGAAGGAAAAAGTGGAGGACTCAGGGAAGCAGAGCTTCCTGAGTTGCAACAGAGGAGAGATCAGTTGCTTGTGTAAATTTATCCAGAGACTGAAGCAATGACATCCAGGGTGAATCTGGGGAAAATCACACACAAGGCGGAGGAGATAGAGGCCTCCTTCAACATGTGCAGCCTCAGGTGAGTGGGTGAGTCAGACAAGGCCGGGAGATATTGGCAGTGCCTGTATACTGGTTTCAGTGTTATTTAATAGCACCTGTCATGTGCCATGCTTGGTACTATGCAATTTCACATATAAAATTCTGTACTGTCCTCATAACAAGTAGTTGATACTATTAATATCCTCATTTTGGAGATAAGAAAACTGACCCAGAGGGGTAAAATAACTTGCCCAAGGTCACTCAGCTAGTAAGCGGCATAATCAGGATTTGGGCCCAGGTCTGCCTATTCTCGATTCTAGGCCCTCTCAGCAGTCTGCCTAAAGCCCGTTTTAGAAGGTTCAAGTTCCCAGAGGCATATAATGGAAATAGGCAGCCTGAAGGGGACCCTGAGGTGAGGTCAGCTGATCTTGCTCTGAGAACTTGCCTTGCCAGAAGTCCTCTCTGCCCCATATTTTATCAGTGCAGTGGCCTC
>NW_007727797.1:6799-9365 GCF_000696425.1 Galeopterus variegatus
GTTGACTATTGATGTTTGCTCAAAGGTATATTTTTTCTTTGATTTTACCTAAATTTTGTGTGGGGGCTGTGTGTGTGCATGTGTGTGTGTGTGTGTGTGTGTGTGTGTGTGTGTAGGACTGGAGTGGGGAAGGATAGATGAAAATATAGGTGATTAGAAGTAGCCTCAGGCCCCTCACCTATGGGAAGGATGGCAGCCCTTTAAGTGTGTAAAAGGGAAATCTCTACAACCATGTCTTCACTCCCTAGACACCAATCCTATGAGCAGAAAACATCTCCATCTTCTTAAGACAGGTAGACTCAACTATTCCTCAACCATCAAGTCTGCTTCTGTATCAGAAACAGACAACACTGAAGTGGTGGAAGAACATCGAACTAGAGGTCAGATGTAGATCTGAGCTCCAGATCTGAATAACCTTGGGGAAGTTGCTTAATCTCTCTGAGCCTTGGTGCTCTGAATTGGATGCTGAAAAGGCACTATATCCGGCATATGGTAGGTACTTAATAAATGTTTGAGAAATTAAATACAGTCTGTCTATCACAAGGGACTGTCTAATGTTCACAAAAATATTTGTGCAGCATTTATCTGCTGCCTTGGGTTGAATGTCCCCCCAAAACTTAATCCCCACTGTGACTGTTAAAGAGGGTGGGAAATCCTATTATGGTAATTGCAAGGTGGGGCCTTAAAGAGGTGATTAGATTGTAGGACCGTGCCCAGTGAATGAATTAAAAATAGTGGTCATCAGTGTGGTTCTGGTGGCTTTATAAGGAGGATGCAGGAGGAGCTGTCTCTTCTCTGCTGCATCATTTTCTGCCATGTGAGACTCCTGAGTCATTGTTGCCACTACTAAGACTCACCAGATGTGTTCCCTGGACTTTGGACTTCCTAGCCTCTGAAAATGCAGCAATAAATTTTGTTTTCTTTATAAATTACCCAGTTTCATGTATTTTGTTATAAGCAACAGAAATGTACTAATATATTTGCATATCATCCAGAAACTTTTGGTTGGTCTGAGGACTTCCAGTTGGTAGAAGACCCAGTGACTTAGGCTTTATGAGGCTTCAGTGAGAGGCCAAAAGCGAGCTAGGCAAGGTGGGGGACATCCAGAGTTAGGTATTGCTCTAGAAATAGGATCAATAGGTCATGCACCAGTGCATCGTTTTTTGGTTCAGACTTTATGGTAGGCCTCTGCTGATGTGGAACAGAACGAGGCAGGCTCTCTGCCTGCAGGGACTGGAAGTCTAGTAGCAGCGGGGAGGGAAGGAAGAGAGAGAGAATTAACTTGCAGTGTGATTAGAGCTCTAATGGGGATTAGTACTCTAATGGGGATTAGTAAAGGGTTGCAGAGAGCTTTCCCGATTTTCTCTGGAATCTCCTTTACAGTGGAGTTGACATTTGATTTGGGGCTTAAAGGGTGGGTAGGTGTTCTCTAGGGAGATGTGTCCTTTAAAACATTCTAGGCAGAGGAAATGTGTACAAAGGCACAGAGTCATATATGAGGAATTGCTCTTACTTTCATGTGGTTAGAACATTGAGTGGAGTGATTGTGGTCAAAGGCTGAAAACAGCTAACATTTACTGAGCATCTACCTTGTGCTAGGCATTGTGCAAAGGGCACATAGCATGCGTTATCAAATCTAATCCCCTCGATACTATTGTTACTCCCATTTTACAGAGGTGAAAACTGAAATTTAGGAAGGTTAAGTAATGTGCCTGCAATCACACAGCTAGATGGAAGAAGCAGAAGTTAAATCTGGGTCTAGCTGACTCCAAAGCCATGCTCAAAAAAGTTCTTCAAATGAAGAACTGTTAATGATGTGCTGAGAGGTTGGATGCTACTGGGCGGGCATTTCCACTTCCATTGTAATGTGGGTATGACCTGTGACTCCCAGGCCACGTGACTCAGGGAGCTGACATTTGTATCAGGGTGAGTCACAGATCCCACCCTGCCCTACCTGCAGTACCCACAACAGCTTGTCTGCCAGATACACATGCACAGTCCCTTGTACTGCAGCTGCTGGTCCCTTATTTCTCAGTATGTGTGGACACAATGGGTGGGAGGGCAGTGTAGGATATTTTAGCTTTTATCTCTCTTATACTGCAGCATCTTTGCTTTAGGATTCAGCATGAGTCCTTTAGGATCAGGGTCAATCTATTGGATGGACCCCATGCTGTATTAAGACTTCTCCCACTAGCTCACTGTGTCTCAACCAAACTTGTGTTCTTTCTCATTAGGGTAAATTCTCTCTCAGAAGACTCCTTGGCTCCTCATGCAAATAGCTTCTCAGTACATTAGCCTCTTTATAAGTCTGTTTGTATCTAGCTCCTTCAGTAACCATAGTGTGGCCTCATGCTGGGACTCTCAGCCATGTTTTTCTTTATGTCCAGGTGTGCCCTCTGAGAAATGGGTTCATGTTTCACATTGAATGCACTTTCCATCAGATGTATTGTGAGGACCAATTAGATGCTTTATTGTATGAAACATCTTAAGGCCATGCATTCTGAAGGCAATATTGCCCCCAAGAGGGTGAAAATTGGTTCTTAGTTATGTACTTTATATATAAAGC
>NW_007727797.1:10168-12880 GCF_000696425.1 Galeopterus variegatus
CAAATAGTTTTATTGGCACTGGTTGCCATCATTTAATTTGAATTGAAAGCCCTTTAGACAAAGGTGATCAATTAGCTTTTGATTTTTCACTAATGATATGCATTTAAAATATGTCCAAGAGGCAGATAATACGGTTAAGTATAATAATTAAACTAATATTATGATTGGAAATATTTTAATTTTTCATTACTTCAGGGCACTTATTGGAAGGCATATTTATTATTTTATTTTATATGCACAATTTACAAAAAGCTTTCATAAAAAATCCACTTGATAATTGTGTAGCTCATTTGATCCTCACAAGAGCCCTGTGATGTAGGGATTATTGTTATTTTACCATTATTCATTTTAGAGATAAGAAAACTGAGGTTCAGTCAGCTTATTTGATTTGTTCAAGATGACTTAGCTGCAGTGGTGTGTGTTAGACAGCTAAGGCTTTCATAACAAAATAACACAGATGGGTGGCTTAACAGAAATTTATTTTCTCACTGTTCTGGAAGCTGGAAGTCCAAGATCAAGGTGTTACCTGGGTTAGTGTCCTCTATTCCTGGCTTGTAGATGGCTGCCTTCTCACTGGGTCATCACATGGCCTTTTCTCTGTGCGTGTGCACAGAGGGAGATCTCTGGTGTCTCTTCCTCTTGTAAGGACACCAGTCCTATTAGATTAGGGCCCCATACTTATGACCTCACTTAATCTTAATTACCTTTATAAAGGCCTTCTCTCCAAATACAGTCACATTTGGAGGTCAGGGCTTCAACATATGAATGGTGGGGGGCAGCCACAATTCAGTCCACAATAAGGTGGCACTGGGATTTGAATTCCTTTCCTTTAATTCCCAAGTCTGCTTTGTCCCATCACATGACCCCTCCATGTGCTGGCATCCATCCCCCAACCTAGGGCCAGACCTTCAGCAGTAAGACTAGAGCAGGCAGGCAGCCATCTGATCCTGGGTGACTGCTTGAGTCTGGGAGGAGGGCAGGTATCATCTGCATCAGGAAAAGGAAAGACAGAGAAGCAAAAAAGCCAGGCTTTGATCCCCCTGGCTATGGCCATTGTCTTAATGCAGGTGCTCATTGTTTCTTGCCTTGACTACTGGAAGAGACCCCTGCTTACTTCCTTTGCCCTAACCTTGTTCCACTCTGTTCCATCCCCCAAACAGACAACAGAGTTCTTTTTCTAAAATGTAAGTCTAAACATCTTGTTACTGTGTTTTTAGACTATTCAGTGTTTCTCAAAATTTAGGTGAAGTCTAATTCCTTCACTCTGCATATAAGAGCGTCATGACTTTGGCCAGGGCTATGTCTCCAAGATCAACTTTTGACACTCCTCCCTTCATATCAAACATTCCAGCTACCCAAAACTTTTTTTGGTTCTTTCCAACACACTGAGAAAATGCCTATTCTTCTTTCAAAACTCAGTTCAGATGGCACCTCTTCTAGGAAGTTTCCCAGAAATCTCTCCAAAAAATTAGCCATTCTTGTCTTTCTGAAGCCATGATAATTTGGTTATAAAGGCAGTATCTTAGTCATTCGTGGCTTTTAAACAACAGAAATTTATTTATCATAGTTCTNAGATCAACTTTTGACACTCCTCCCTTCATATCAAACATTCCAGCTACCCAAAACTTTTTTTTGTTCTTTCCAACACACTGAGAAAATGCCTATTCTTCTTTCAAAACTCAGTTCAGATGGCACCTCTTCTAGGAAGTTTCCCAGAAATCTCTCCTAAAAAATTAGCCATTCTTGTCTTTCTGAAGCCATGATAATTTGGTTAGAAAGGCAGTATCTTAGTCATTCGTGGCTTTTAAACAACAGAAATTTATTTATCATAGTTCTGGAGGCTGGGAAGTCCAAGATCAAGGTGCTGGCAGATTTGGTGCCTGCCCTCTTTCTTTCCATAATTCATTCTTTCTGGTTCATAGATGGCACCTTCTTACCTCTCATGGTGGAAGAAACAGGGCAGCTCTCTAGGGCCTCTTTTATAAGGGCACTAATCCCATTCATGAAGGCTCTGCCCTCATAACCAAATCACCTCCCCAAAGCCCCCCCACCTCCTATCACCATCACATTGGGATTTAGGTTTCAATACATGAATTTTGGGGGGACATATTCAGACCATAGTAAGTAGTCTCATCTACTGGAATTGTCTCAGTTTTTGTCTCTCCTAATGGAATGTGGGCCTCATGTAGAACAGAGGCTCAGCAAGTGTTTGCTATACAAATGAGTATTTGGGGCAGGTTTCTCACTTTGGTGAGTCCCTCTGTCCTCTTCATCCCTAAGCAACCAAGAAAACCAGCCTATTGATAAGGGGTCCTCCAACTCTGATTATTCTCCATTTCTAAGAGCTGATGGATAATCTCAATTAACAAATTGACTCTCATGGATGTTCTGCAGTAATAGCAAATATCACCAGGAAAACTAATTTCTCTTTCTATGTGTTAACCACAACTTCATCCCCTTTTCTGTTTGGAATAACTTCTTCTATGCCTTTTAAGGCAGCCCAACTTCATATTGCTTTAAGAACTCTGGGGGTATCTAAGGCTCACGGGAAGTCCTCCAAGCTTTTCTACAGCAAGCCACAGCCCCTGGAAGGTCAAACACCAAGTGCTGGTAAAATCCCTTTGGTCAGAGGCCAGGCTTGGCTCTTAACTTACTACCTGCAGCCAATCATCTCTTGAACTAATTGGTTGGCCAACTGTTACAGCATTTTTT
>NW_007727797.1:14061-19688 GCF_000696425.1 Galeopterus variegatus
CATTTTAAGATCAAGAGATCTATTCTGTCCTATACCACAGGTGGTAGAGGTTCATGAGTGTCTTCTCTATTCTGCTTACCTTGCCCCAACCATCCTTTGTTGGCTTGGTGCCTTGGTACAAGACTCTCGGAGAACACTATATGTCCATCCCTGTGGTAATAGAGAGTAACATTACTGAACTTTCTTCCTTGTATCCTTTTCTTTTGTATCCTCCACATTTGATATCCTGATTTTATTCCACTTAATATCACACCACAAAAATCTTCCATGTTTTTTACATGACCTTCACAATTGTTATACCTATTTGAAGTGAACATGATTTTAATTATTCTCCTTTATTAACTATATAATGTTACTTTTTACTCTTGTATGTATAACAGTTCAATGAATACCTTCACAAATACAGGTTTTTAAAAATTCTTCAGCTTACTTCCTTAGGATTAATTTTCAGTGATGGGATGACTGGGTCAAAGGAGATGAATATCGCTATGGCTCTTTCAAGCTTGTCAACTTGCTTTGTGTACATTGCCACCAACTGCCTATTTTATAGCAAGATCACCCACATTGAGGGTACAATTTTGAATTTATGTTTACTAATTGAATAAATATAAAACATTATTTTCAGTTTCATTTCAATTTCTGTCTAAGGCATGGTCAGCACCTTCAAAATACAACTTCTTATTAAAGTATGGTCAGCTCAGACTCTTTAAGCATCACTGACCAAACTGCTATTTCCAGATACTTTAAAATCCCATTCATTTCGACTCTGGTCCATGAACTTTGGAAAGGTGGCATCCTGCAGCTGGTGCCTAAGGCTTTTGCCTAGCCTTTCCTCCCTCCTCCTGTCCTTGCCTACACTGGTGTCTACACAGGTAGCATCTCTAGATCGTACACCAGCTCTGCCATGTGCATTAAGCCTAACTCTCCCTAGAAACATGTCTTGACTCTTTGTTCCAAATGTTCAGGATTATGGTTCTATTCCAACAATACTGTCAGAACCTAAAATAGTCTGGACAATTGCTTTCAAAGCCATTGGCATGTTCTTTTGAATATCATTGATAGCAAAAGTTTGTATTTAGAAGGTAGATTTTATTTTCTGGAAGGAAACTAGTATCTTTTACATACTTTTTATATCAGACAGGGTCCCGTTAGAAGCCAGAAACCAGGTCATTATTTCAGCATAGAGAATTTAATATAACAAGAGCTATTTATCAGGTAGAGGAGAGCTGCAGCGGCAAAAAGGGGATACTGAGGTATCACAAAGGTAGTAGCTGTTGGAAGCAGCTGCCTCCCCTAGGGATGGGGGGAGCAGAGGGAAGACATCAGGATTGCTAACAGTAGCTTGGAGAAAGGGCCTATAGAGCTGGGGCGCAGTCCTATAGGGAGGAGGCACAGTTGAAATGGAACTGGTGGTTGGAGCCTGGACACGATGCTCCCTGGTGCTGGGATTCTGGTGCTGTTTTTTTCTGAGAGGGCACAGTGAAGATGGATCTGAGTGTGGAACGACTGCAGACTAGAACCACCTGTGCTACTGGAAGCAGTTGCTGCTGCCAGGGTGAGGCAGTGTTGCTGGGGCAACGCTGACAGAAACAGGAAGCAAGTAGAAAGAAAAAATTTCTATCCTGCCTCCAGTCTTCAAGCTCCCCGTGGCATCCCTGACAGGCAAGGAGCCAGCTGGCAGAGCCACCCAGCATCAGAGATTAGAGTGTGGAAGAGAGAAAATTGGAGCCGAGACATACTAGCTCAATAACCAGCAACCCGCCCCGTGCCAGGCACTCCATAAATGTTTTCAAAACTACATTGGTGCTCATTGTTGTGATGGAGGAACTCTTGCCCCATTTTATGGACAAGGAAATGGAGGCCCTGAGAGAGTAATAATAGTAGTGGTGCTGGAGTGAGAACACACATCTTCCCACGAATGTTCACTGCTTGCCCCACGACTTCTGCTGAAGTTGAGCCTTCCTCTGGATGACAAGGAAAGGAGTTTTCTGTTCCTGAGAGGGGCTGTGGTGAGGGGAGATGAGAAGGAGGAAAGGAAAGAGCCAGGGAGATGGTATAAAACTATGCCATATGCAACACGATCTCTCCTTGTGACCCACTCCTCAAATCTTTAGGAAATTCCACCAAACTCAGAACATTTGGAGTGAGTGGATTTCTTGTGGAAACTGTTTGGCTTAAATTATTATTTTTTTGTTTTTTTGGTGGCTGGCTGGTACAGGGACCCTAACCCTTGACTTTGGTGTTATAGCACTGTGCTCTAACTGAGCTAACCAGCTAGCTGCTCTTGTGGAAACTGTTCACAGATTTAAACTGCACCAGGGGAGACATGGAGAGGAACAGAGACAGCCTCCATAGATGCGACACCAGGATGAGAGAGGGCAGTGGCAGAAATCTTGGGAAGTTTATGGCTTCTCTTGTGTAATTGGTCTATGACTTAAGGCTTGGGAAGCCCTAACTGACATTTAAATTATATCCATTTTACAGAAAATGGATATAATTGAGACTCAGAAAGGTTAGGCAAAAATTGAGACTCAGAAAGGTTAGGAAAAATTGAGACTCAGAAAGGTTAGGGAACATAACCAAGATCACACAGCTATTAAGCTGTAAAACTTGTATTTGAACTCAGTTCTGTCTGATTCCAAAAATACTTCCTCTCCATAACGGAATGGACAACAGAAGCCACAATGGTACTGTTATCTAGCATTTATTCTACATGTATTACCTGGAATTATGCTAAGTACTTATTTTGTTTAATCCTTACAATTTCATGAGATAGATACCATTACATCTGTTTTACAGATGAAAAACTGAGGTTGAGACAAACAAAATAATATGCCTTATTCACAGCTAGCAGTAAGTGGAGTTGGAATCTTCACCTAAGTCCATTGGAAATTCTATGCTCCCACCCAGTGCTTTTCAAACTTTAATGTGCCTGAGAATCACCTGGGGATCTTGTTAACTACAGATTTCTATTCAGTAGAGCTGGTGTGGGGCCTGAGATGCTCCATTTCTGATAAGGTTCCAGTAAACTGAGGCAGTAGCCCGTAGGCCCATGAGCCTCGCTCCAAGCAGCAAAGCTCCTAACAAGAACATCATATTGCTTCCCTAATCTGCCAAACCCACTTCATCATTTCCACGTTGACTGACCACCGAGACCCCAGGAGGCCTCCTGGTCAAGCTCACTTATGATGCCACACCCAGAGCCCAGAGCTTGTCCTTTCTCCTTCCTTTGAAATTTTCCAGAGTAAAGTAGGTAACCCAAAAATCCATCATCTGACAGGTCATTAAGAAAAACATGATTTTTGCCCCCATGTGACTACATTCAATTAATGAAGCTGTCATTAAAGCCCATGAATGTGTCAAGAAAATTAGTTTCACGTGTTGGATTGTTTGGGTTCTAAAATAATTTCTATATTTTTAATGAAGAGTATTTGAAATATCACCCTTTCTCTCCATCAGGGGCTTACAGCTCAGGATAGCTAAGAATTCCGACATATTGGGGGTCAGTGGGATGTTTACAGGAAGCAATTTACATCAGCTCGTTGTTGTGTCTTTCCATTACCATGAGGCTGCTCATTGAGAATGTTTTTAGATCCATCGCATTTGTTTGGGGAAGGAGAGGCAAATGTAACTTATGAAAAGTGCTGACACCTTCATAAAAGGACCCAAAGAGTGCTAACCAGGGAGCTCCCACTGCTGTTGTCTGCCCAAAAATGGAGAGCCTTCAAGAAGATTCATTTTCTCTCCCTAACAAAGAATATTTACTTGTTAAACTTCTTGTTAAAAGAAACATTTTATTCCAAGAAGTAAATGAGGTGGGTTCATATTTTAAAATAATAACTGACATGTTTTTCCTCTGCAAATCTTGCCCCCGCCTTTGTTTTCCTAAGCCTCTCTCAAACTAGACCTCAGCATTCTCAGCCCCCATCGTTGGGTTGTTATAGGAGAAATGCAAAGAAAACCAAAATAAGTAATTTTTTTTTTTGGCTTTGGAACGTTAAAGCTGAGTCAGGGCTTCAACAATAAGTTTGGAAAAATACGTACAGAGTAATTGTGCTTTCTCTCCAAACAGGGGAGCTAAAAGTGTCTAGGCTGGAGCCTTGAGGAAGTGACTTAGGAAGGAAAGGAAGTTGATTGCTGGTGGGGGTGTCTGAGGAAGGGCCTTGCTTTGTACCCCATTCTTTGGGTTGACACCCTAGGATGGAAGGGGGAATCAATAGAAACTGAGGTAATGGCCCTGCTTGACAATCAATGTGTTTCCTCCTATGAGAAGCTTCTGGGGACTTTTTCTTATATGAGGGCACTTCAAAAAGTTCTTGGAAAAATAAAATTAAAAGATAATACAAATCTTTCCAGGAACTTTTTGAAGTAGCCTTGTATATCCTTTCAAATATCACTTTTTATTCTCCATATTGTACATGTTAGTAATTCAGTCATTTTTATCAGTGAATACATGCCATTGTATAAATATGTCATAGTTTGTTTATCCATTCACTTCCTGATGGACATTTTGGTTGTTTCCATTCTCATCACTTGCTTTGGTTCATAGAATTAAGTGGGAGTGATTATTAGTCTGTTATTGCTTTTTTACCTGTGCTAAGTCTGGAAGAAGTGAGTTGGATCACTCTTTTTGATCATAGAGCTGAGATTGATTAGGCTTGCCCAGGGCAAGAGTAAAAATGAAGGCTTGCTTATAATATGACTAAATATTTAAAAGCTATAAATCAAGCTGATAAACTGTTAAATAAAATGTATTTTATCTTCCTATGTTGACAATTATATTTTCATAGTAACCTGGAAAGCCAAGTTCAAATTTAGGATTCTTGTATCCCTCAGAGTTCTTCTGTACCATCCCTTACTGTATGGAAAAAGCTAGTACTTGGCCCATACTGTGCACTTCTTGCCTTCCCACCTGCTGTGCTCTAAATCTTTGTGTTTCCCCCCACCCCCCAAATTCATATTTGAAACCTAACCCCCAATGGGATGATTTTAGGAGGTGAGGCCTTTGAGAGTTGATTAGATCATGAGGGTGGAGCTCTCATGACTGGAATTAATGCCTGCATAAAAGAGGCCCCAGAGAGCTGCCTTGTTTTCCACCATGTGAGGACCCAGTGAAAAGGTGCCATCTATGAGCTGGAAAGCCGGCCCTCACCAGACACTAAATCTGCTGGCACTTTGATGTTAGACTCCCCAGCCTCCAGAACTGTTGTTTATAAGTCACCCAGTTTATGGTATTTTGTTATAGTTGCTTGAACAGACTAAACCATCATCCCTGACCAGTGCACACACTAGCTCATACACCCAAGCTCCATTTATACTCCTTGCAAAGAGGCACCCGTGATCATACCTTAGCCTTGGTATGAGCATTCTAACAACACAGTCCACCCTTGGGAGACTGGACAGGGGAAGAGGCCTGTGCAGGTCAGGTAGGTAGTTTCAGGGACATTTGGGCAGGGAATTCCAGTGTCCTAGACACCCAGAGTGCGGTCTATAAGGCAGGATTCCAAGTGGACACATCTCCTTTGGGCCCACAGACATTTCAACCTGTGGGAAAGAGCACAGCAAGCAGAGGACAATATATATATATCTTAGTAGTACATATATATATATATATATATATATATATA
>NW_007727797.1:20688-31224 GCF_000696425.1 Galeopterus variegatus
GTAGTATCATATGATAATAATTATATATTATAATTATTAATAATATTATATATTATATTTATTATTATATATTATATATATTAGTAATATTAATTATAAATTAGTAGTATTTATAAGTAGTATAAAATATATATATTAGTAGTATATATAATATATATATATATGGTTAACAGTACTATAGATATAATGCTAATGGCACTTCATTGAGGTATAAATCTTCCTTCATGGTGGTAAATTATAACTTCAATACACCAGCTACAAATATCCTTTAGAATTTTTGCATAGATATTCATAAGTAACATTAGCTTACTTTCTTTTAGATATTATATATTAGATTTTTGTATTAAGCTTATGCTAGATTTACAAATGATTTGGAAAACTTTTTACTTATATTCTGGAACAGTTTGAATAATTTATGTAGAATTATATGTTTCTTGATGGTTAAGTTATTTAGATCTTGACTGTAAAACAACCATTGTGTACTGTTCTTTTTTATTTTGTTTTTTAAAGTGCTGGGTCTATGAAAAACCTTTTCAGTTTTTTGTGTGGCTGTTGATATGTTCAGGTAGTCTACTTTTTCTTGAATCAATTTTGATAATTTATATTGTGCTGGAAAAATCATTTTATCTAGATTTCAAATTTTATTGACAGTGTTTTACATGATATTTTATAATTATTTTTACTGTTTTTCACAACTATGATTATATCTTTTTCTCATTCCTGACTTATATATTTGTCTTGCATTTTTTTCTTAATCAAACTTGCTAGAATGTTAAGCTTATCTGTAATTTCTGCTGGCATTTTGTTTTGTGAATCATTATTTTTAACCTTTTATCTTTATTAATTCCCTCTTTTTTTTTTAGTTTATTTCATTTTCATTTTACTGTCTTAAATTGAATGCTTAGTTCATTTATGTTCAAATTTTCAAATGCAAACACCAAGAAAAGAGCAGGTGCAGGATTATAAATAGAAAATGAAGCCAAGGGTCTGAAGGAGGACAGAAAACGAGGTGAAGAAAAGAGATTGGGAACCACATGAGGCAGGACTTGGAGTGTTTTGACAAGTAGTTGACAATGTCTATAACTTGGCTGGCAGGGTCACAAGCTATAAAACAGTGCCATCAGGACACCCTGCCTGTCTCCACAGACTCTGCATCCAATTCCTGTCTCCATTTTGGCCATGAACGTATCATGAAAACCTTGCCAAATACTGAACAGAAATCCAGATCCACAATGTCTAGTACATTTTTGATCCAAGACTTCTAGTTTCACAGCCTGATAAAAATTTTAAGTAAGGTTTTGCCAATTTTTATTTTTTCAAGTAAGGATATTAAATATGCACACATAACAATTCATTAGCACAGTTATTTCACCAGATTTAGGATATTTTAACATAACAAAAGTTAGAAGGTCAAAATCACAGAATAACAGTTTTATTCAATTTATAATGTAGTCTGCAGAATCCCATCCCAAGCTTCACAAAGCAAAGTATAGAAGGATGGATTTGAAGCTGAATAACAACAGCTTAATGATCATTTCACTTGCTGAGCGTGGGGGAAACTTGGTGAGCACTACTTGTTCAAAAGCCCATCACAGGGAATATAATTCAGCTTTGATTTATCCCAATCCTTGAAAATTAAGGTGAATCCACTGTGCTAAGCACCTGGCAGTAGCAAATATCAATCCTCTCAGGAAGAAGATAGAATCATGTATATCACAAATTATATCTACAAGCAGTTTTGTAAATACAGCATCCTGGTCTGGGTAAAACTAACCAGGAAGACAAAGAGACAAAACAATAAGAATAAAAGCTATCAGAAGCAGAACTAATAGGACTTCATATATTGGAGTTATCAGATACGGATTTTAAAATAATAGTGATTACAGCTTTTGAGGAGATAAAATACAATGTCTAGAATTTTAGCAGAGAACTGAAAGCTATTTTTAAAAAGAACTACACAGATATGCTAGATATCAAAACCCAATATTAAGGATTCAATGGATGGGTTTAACAGCTAATGAGAGAATTAATACATTAGAAGTTAGACATGTTGAGAGAAAGCATCCAGACTGAAACACAGAGAAAGGCAGAAGTAGGAAAAACACAGAGTGAAAAATAAGGGACAATGAGGGTATAGGGATATTCAGTATAGTTATAATATTTGAATTAGTCAGGGTTTGCCCAAGAAACAGAACCATAAGCTACGTATCAATATATAGAAAGAGATTTATTATGCAGGACTAGATCAAAGGCTTATGGAGGCTGAGAATCCCACAATCTGCCTGCCATCTGCACGCTGGAGACCCGGGAAAGCCAGTGGTGCTGTTCCAGTCCAAACCTGAAGCCCCAAGAGTCAGGAGTGCTGATGTTTGAAGGTAGGAGAAGACGGATGTCCCAGCTCAGGAAGAGAGTAAGTTTTCCTTTCCCCTGCCTGTTTGTTCTATTTGGGTCCTCAACAGATGGATAATGCATACCGGCATTGGCGAGGGTAATTTTTTTACTCAGTCTACTGTTTAAAATGCTAATGTCTTCTAGAAATACCCTTACAGACATACTCAAAAATAATGTTTCAGCAGCTATCTAGGCGTCTCTTAGCCCAGTCAAGATGACACATAAAATTTATCATTACATTTCAGTAGGCAGAGGAGAGACAGAGAGAGAGAATGGGGAAGCAATATTTTAAGAGACAGTGGCTGAGAATTTTCAAAACTGATTAAAGAAATGAATCCAATGTTTTAACATTCCCTACAAACCTCTTGCAAGATAAATAAAAAGCATTCCACATCTAGGCATATCTTAGTTAAGATGCTGAGAACCAACAACAAGGAGTTAATTTTAAAAGCAGCTACAAAGCAAAGACACATTACCTTCAAAGGCACAGCAATAAGACCAACTGATGCCTCAACAGAAAGAATGGAAGCCAGAAGACAGTAAAATAAGAACTTCAAACTAAGAACTAAATAAAAATGAGAACTTTAAAAAAATTACTGTGAACCATAGAATTTTGTACTCACCAAAAACATTCTTCAAGAATAAATGTGAAATAAAGACATTCGCAGACCAATATAAATGGAGAAAGTTCATAACCAATAGATTTGAACTAAAGGAAATATTAAGAGGCAGAAGGAAGTGATACCAGTTGCTAATATAGGAATGAATAAAGAGAAACAAAAATGAGTAAATGTAAAGAATATTTAAAATAAATTTATAAATAAATTATATAACAAAGAGCACATAAATCAGAAGGTGGTAAGTGGAGTTGAAATTGTGTAAGGTGTTTACATTGTCTGATAAGAAGGTAAAATGTCTACTTAATATTGGATTTGATAAGTTGATAAACCATGATGCAATCTCTAGGGTAATCACTAATAGAATAATAAAACACTATTTGGCCTCACAGCTAACAGAAAAGAAAAAATCAACAACTAAAAAAATTTCAGGAGAAAGCAGTAAAACAGAAAAAAAAGGAAGATAGAATATGTGGGACAAAGAGAAAACAAATAGTAAAATCATAAATTAAAACTAAATATATCAGTCATTATAATAAAAACAAACTAAATGCTCTGATTAAAAATAAAAGATTACTAGGCACTACTTAAAAACCCAATTTATGCTTTACATGAGACATATGTAAAACATAAAGATAAAGAAATAAAAAAGAATTGAAAAAAGATATATCCTGCAAATACTTACCAAAAGAAAGCTGATATAGCTATATTATCATAGTTAAAGACTTTAAAACATTACAAAAGAGAAAAAGAAACACTTTATAGTGATTAAGGGTTTAATTTACTGGGATGATCCTAAAAAAAAAAGGTATGTTGGGGGAAATAGATAGATTGAAATGCATATATTAGAAAAGAAAAAAGACTAAAAAACTAATGATCTAAGAATTTGACTTACTAAATAGGGATAAGAACACCAAATTAAATCCAAAGTAAATAAAAGGAAGCAGAGAAAAAAAGTACAAAATGAACTAAAATAGAGATCAATAGACCTAAAAGTTGGTTTTCTGAAAAGATTAATATAATTTTATAAAACCATAGTGAGACTGATCAAAAAACAAAAAAAAAGAAAGAAAACACAGATAGTGTTGTGAATGAAAAAAAAGTAATCACTAGATATAATATAGACATTTCAAAGATGATAGAGGATATTTAAAAAAAACATTTAATACCATTAAAATTAATTAATGTTACTAATTTGAAAATAATGACATAATCAAATTCTTAGAAAATAAATGACTTATTAAAACTGTCACAGGAAAACATAGAACATCCGAATAGTCCCATAACTGCTAAATAAACAGAATATATAATTAAAAATTTTATGTGAAGAGTTTTTGGTGACATCACCAAGATGACAGAATAGATGATCCTGTCATTGCTTTCCCCCACCATCAATCAGTTTACAACTATTAAAGCACAAAACCTACCATCCTGTAATCATTGAAACTTGAGAAAAGAGGAGGAGAGCTGAGCCTGTGAAGGCATCGAAATCTGTACAGAGGCAAGAGGAGGGATTACCCTGATCAGACCCAGCCCCAGCTACTTACAGAACAGTTACCTGCAAAACTGCAGCAGTGCCCTTTGCATGAAGCTACTTGGAGTCTGCAGGGGAGAAGGGTGCCATGATCACTGGCAAAAATAATGAATACACCATCCTATTTCCCAGGCCAGCAAATCTGCTCACAAGCTTCCCCTGCATCCACAGAGTAAGGAGGGATCACAGACAATGGGAGGAAGAAAATACTCAGAGGTCAATGAGTCTTTGTGCAGGGCTTTTTCAGGGCCTGCCCCATGGGCAATGTTTTAGTGTTGGGGGCTGGAGGATGATCCACCAGGGGTGCATCAGAGAGCAGCACAGGCAGATGATCTGCCTTCCAATCGGCACAGGTGCCACACAGTCAAGACCAGTCAGTGCAGTGGGGCTGCGGAAGCACAGTTTGTGGAAAGACTCAGTCTCAGGCTGGAGTTGTCACATAGCCCAGTGGCATTTATGGTGATCCCACATGACTGGGAAGTGACTAAAATGCTGACATTAAAAATCCAGTTTAGACGAAAAGTTTTTCTTAGTCTGAGAAACAGCAGTAAGGCAACAATTCAGCTCAAGCACAGAGTTCAAGTCACAGTCCCCACAGGAAGTTTCCCCCAACCCAGGAATTAACCACAAGACAGCAAATTGGTTCCAGTGCAGTTTTTAAGTGGTGGTAGTTGCTATTAATCCACCACAGAATAGGAAAAAAAGCAGACAAGAAACAAAGTTCTGACATTGAGCAGGAAGGGTCTAGTGCCACCAAAGAACACCTATAAAACCTGGAAGAGGTAGCCATCTCCTCAAATGCCCAGGCAGCAACATAAAGACACAAAGATCAAGAAAGAACAGAGAAATATGACACCACCATAGGAAACCAACAAAACACCAGCAATGGATCCAGAAGAAGCAGATGTATGAAAAGTCTGACAGAGAATTCAGAATAATCTTTCTAAAAATGATAAGGGAGTCACAAGAAAATACAGATAGAAAATTAAATAATATTTGGAAAACAATCCAGGAGTAGAACAAGAAAACAGACCAAGAAATACAATCGATTTTAAAAAACCAAATAGAAATTCTAGAAATAAAGACTACATTGTCTGAACTGAAAAACTTGATAGAAAGCACCAACAACAGACTTGATCAAACAGAGGAAAGAATTAGTGAGCTCAAAGAACATATGAAATTATCCAATCAGAGGAGCAAAAAAGAAAAAAGAATAAGGAAAAATGAAACAATTGAAGCAATTATGAGAATCCTCCAAGCAAAATAATCTCTGCATAATAGTCATACCCAAAGGGGATGAAAAGAGAAGAGACCTAGAAAGCATATATAAGGAAATAATGGGTGAAATTTTCCCATGTGTGGAGAAAGATGACAGCATCCAGGTACAGGAAACTCAGAGGTCACCAATTAAATTTAATCCAAAGAGGAACACCCCAAGGGACACCATAATAAAATTATCAAAAACTAAAGACAAAGAATACTGAAACCAGCAAGAGAAAAGAAACACACAACATTTTTTTCCCCCTATGTGGGATCCGAACCTGTGGCCTTGGTGTTATCAGCACCACACTCTCCCGAGTGAGCCACAGGCCGGCCCCTGAAACACACAACATTTAATAGAGTCTCAATAAGGCTCTCAGCTGATTTCTCAGAAGAAACCCTATAGGCCAGGAGAGAATGGGATGATATATTTAAAGTGCTGAAGGTCTTCAAAAAGACTGTCAACCAAAAACTCTCTATCCAGCAAATTTGAAGGAGAAATATTTTCCCACAGAAACAAAAGCTAAGGGAATTCATCAACACTAGACCTGCCTTATAAGAAATGCTAAAGGGAGTTCCTCAAGCTGAAAGACGGCACTAAAGTGTAACAAGGAGACTTTTGAAGGTATAAAACTCACTAGTAAGGTAAGTACACAGAAAATCTCAGAACACTCTACTTATAGCCTTATTATGTAGACTAAAGGACATACCTAACAAGGTAATAACAAACTCAGCAGTGATATAAGAGATAGGTAATATTAAAAGATATGACTTGAAGCAACAAAATATCAAAAAGTGGAGGGGGGTGACATAAAGTTAAAGCATAGAGTTGCCTTTGTTTTTTTTCTTCTTAGCAATCAAAGTTAAATTGTCATTAGTTTAAAATAATCCATTATAACTATAAAATGTTTTTGTACGCCCCATGGTAACCATAACACAAAAAATCTATAATAGACATACTAAAAACAAATAGCAAGAAATCAAAATATGCAAGAGAAAATGACATAATCACAAAGGAAGACAGCTAGACCAGAAAAAAAGTTTCCACAAATCAACCAGTAAAAAAGTAGCAAAATGGCAGTAACAAGTCCCTATACATCAGAAATAACTCTAAATGTTAATGGATTAAATTCCCCAACCAAAAGACACAGAGTAGCTGAATGGATTATAAAACAATAATCAACAATATTGTGCCTAAAAGAAACTTACTTTACCTATAAGGACACACATCAACTAGAAGTGAAGGGATGGAAATAAGATATTTCATGCAAATGGAAATCAAAAAAGGGCAGGAATAACTATATTTATATCAGATAAAATAGACTTCAAGCCAAGGAAAGCAAAAATGGTAAGGAAGGTCATTATGTAATGATAAAGGGAACAGGTCAACATGAGGATATAACATTTCTAAACACATACACAGAAAGCACTGGAGCACCCAGATATATAAAGCAAATAGTACTAGACCTAATGGGAGAAATAAACTCTGATACAATAATAGTTGGGTACTTTAATACCCCAGGTTCAGCAAAGGACAGATGATCCAGACAGAAAATTAACCAAGAAACATCAGAGTTAATCTCCACCAATGAGACCTAATGGGCATTTATACAAAATTTCAAATAACAGCTGCAGAATACACATTTTTATCGGCAGCACATGGAACATTCATATGTTAGGTCAAAAAAGTCTCAACAAATTTTAAAAAATTGAAATCATACCAATTATCTTGTCCAACTGCAATAGAATAAAACTAGAAGTCAATAACAGAAAGGACTGGAAATTATACAAATACATGGAAATTAAACAATGTGCTCCTAACCAATGAATGGGTCAAAGAAGAAATTTAAAAGGAAATTTAAAAATTCCTGTAGGTAAATGAAAAATGAAAACACAACATACCAGAACCTATGGGATATGGCAAAAGCAGTTGTACGAGGGAAATTTATAGCAATAAATGCCCACATCAAAAGAGTAGAAAGACTTCAAGTAAAGAGCCTAATGTTACACTTCAAGGAACTAGAAAAACAAGAACCTAAAATTAGCAAGAGAGAAATAACAAAGATCGGAGCAAAAATAAATGAATTAGGGATTAAAAAAATACAAAAGATTGATGAAACAAAGAGTTGGTTTTTTGAAAAGATAAAAACCAATAACAAGAGAGAAATAACAAAGATCGGAGCAAAAATAAATGAATTAGGGATTAAAAAAAATACAAAAGATTGATGAAACAAAGAGTTGGTTTTTTGAAAAGATAAAAACCAATAAAGCTTTAGTTAGACTGACAAAGACAAAGAGAAGACTCAAATAAATAAAATTGGAAATGAAAAAGGAAACATTACAACTGATACCACAGAAATACAAGGGATCTTAAGGGACTGTTATGAACAAATACACTAACAAACTGGAAAACCTAGAAGAAATGGATAAATTCCTGAAAACATACAACTTACCAAGGTTGAATAATGAAAACCAATAACAGACCAATAATGAGTAATGAGATTGAAGCAGTAATAAAAAGTCTCCCAATAAAGAAAACCCCAGGACTAGATGGCTTCACTGCCAAATTCTACCAAACATTCAAAGAAGAATGTTCTAAACTCTTCCAAAAATTTGGAGTGGACAGAATTCTTCCAAACTCATTCTACAAGGCCAGCATTACCCTCATAACAAAACCTGAAAAAGACACAACAAAAAAAGAAAACTACAGACCAATATCCCTAATGAACACAGATGCAAAAGTCCTAAAGAAAATACTAGTGAACTGATTCAACAACACATTAAGAAGATCATTCACTGTGATCAAGTGGGATTCATCCCTAGGATGCAAGGATGGCTCAACACCAATAAATATACATCACATCAACAGAATGAAGAAAAAAACTATATGATCATATCAATAGATGCAGAAAAAGCATTTGATAAAATTCAAAACCTCTTCATGATTAAAAACACTCAACAAATTTGGTATAGAATAAATGTACCTCAACACAATAAAAGCCATATATGACAAATCCACAGCTATTATCATACTGAACAGACAAAAATTGAAAGCCTTTCTTCTAAGATCTGGAACAAGACAAGGATGTCCATTTTCCCCACTCTTATTGAACATAGTACTGGAAGTTCTAGCCAGTGCAATAAGGCAAGAGAAAGCAATAAAGGACATCCATATTGGAAAGGAGGAAGTCAAACTATCCCTATTCGCAGATGACATCACAATATACACAGAAAACCCCAAAGACTCCATCAACAAATTACTATAACTAGTAAATGAATTCAGTAAAGTGGCAGGATAAAAAACTAACACACAAAAATCAATGGCATTCTTATATGCCAGTAACAAAATATGTGAAGAAGAAATCAAGAACATAATCCCATTCACGACAGTTATGAAAAAAATGAAATACACAGGAGTAAATTTAATTAAGGAGGTAAAAGACCTCTATAATGAAAACAATAAAACATTAGTGAAAGAAATTGAAGAAGACACAAATAATGAAAGATATCCCCTGTTCATGGGTTGGAAGAGTTAATATCATCAAAATGTCCATGTTACCCAAAGCAATCTACAGATTCAGTGTAATCCTTATCATAATACCAATGACATTCTTCACAGAAACAGAAAAAATAATCTTAAAATTTGTATGGAACCACAAAAGACGCTGTACAGCCAAAACAATCTTAAACAAAAAGAACAATATTGGAGGCATCACACCACTTGACTTCAAAATGTACTATAAGCTATAGTAACCAAAATAGCACGGTACTGGCATAAAAACAGACAAATCGACCAATAGAGCAGGCTAGGGAGCCCAAAAGTAAACCTACACATCTACATCCAACTGATTTTCGACAAAGGTGTTTGGCCTATTTTTGAATATACAGTGGGAAAAGGACAGCCTCTTCAATAAATGGTGCTGGGAAAACTGGATATCCACATGCAAAAGATTGAAACTAGACTCCTAGTTTTCATTTTGCACAGAAATCAGCTCAAAATGGAACAAAGACCTAACTTTAAGATATGAAACTACTAGAAGAAAACATAGGGGAAGTGCTTCATGAAATGGGAGTATGTAGTGCTTTTTTGAACAAGACTACAAGGGCACAGGAAACTAAAGCAAAAATAGACAAATGGTACTACATCAAACTAAAAATCTGCACATCAAAGGACACAATCAAGAAAGTGAGGAGACAACCTACATAATTGGAGAAAGTGGTTGCAAACTGCACATCAGAGAAGGGGCTTGTCTTAGTCCGTTTCTGTTGCTTATAACAAAATATCTGGAACTGGGTAATTTGTAGGAGAAAGAAATTTATTGCTTACACTTTCAGAGGCTGGCAAGCTCAAAGTTCAGGGAACACATTTGGTGAAGGCCTTTTCTTGGTGGTAACTCTACAGTGGTGTAGAGTATCACATGGCAAAATGGCAGAAGCAGAGAGAGACTAATCTCACGCACTCGCCTTTTAAAGGCCACAGAACCACGCCCATGACCCCAATAAATCATCAAATAAATTAATCCGTTCACTAGGGCATGTTCCTAACAATCTAATCACCTCTTCAAGGCCCCACCTCTCAATTACTGTAATAGGATTTCCCAATTCAATCCACAGCAGGGCTAATGTCCAGAATATATAGAAACTCAAACAACTCAACAGCAAAAATACAAATAACTCAATTAAAAACTGGGCAAAAGACTTCAGCAGGCATTTCTCAAAAGAAGACATATAAAT
>NW_007727797.1:31861-35137 GCF_000696425.1 Galeopterus variegatus
ACTCAATTAAAAACTGGGCAAAAGACTTCAGCAGGCATTTCTCAAAAGAAGACATATAAATGGCTGACAGGTACGTGAAAAAATGTTCAGCATAACTAATCATCAGAGAAATGCAAAGTAGAACCACAATGAGATATAATCTTACTTCAGTCAGAATGGCTATTATCAAAAAGACAGAAAATAAATGCTGATGAGGATGCAGAGAAAAGGGAACTCTCCTACATTTTTAGTGGGAATGTAAATTGGTACAGTCATTGTGGAAAACAATATAGAGGTTCCTCAGAGAACTAAAANGGAATGTAAATTGGTACAGTCATTGTGGAAAACAATATAGAGGTTCCTCAGAGAACTAAAAATTGAACTGCTGTATGACTCTACAATCCCACTTCTGGGTATATATCCAAAGGAAATGAAATCAATATTTTGAAGAGACACCTTCGTTCCCATATTAAATGCAACATTTTCATAATAGCCAAGAGATAGAATCAGCCTAAATGCCCATCAACGGATGAATGAGTAAAAGAACTGTGGTATATATTATCAATGGAATATTATTCAGCTTTAAAAAAAAAGTGAAATCCTGTCATGTGCAACACCACAGATGGAACTGGAGACTATCATGTTAAGTGAACTAAGCCAGGCACAGAGAGACAAATACTGCACAATCTCATTCATATATGGAATCTTAAAAAAAAAAAAATTGGTTCTTATAGAAGTAGAGAATAGAATACTGGTTACCAAAGGCCAGGAGGAGGGGGAATGGGAGGTTGGAAGAGGGGAAGTGATAGATTAATGGGTATAAATCTATGCTATCTACCCTAAGTGAATCCATGTATAGTATATGCATGCATTGAAATAACATAGTATATACCCCCAAAATATGTACAAATAAACATTTTTTTAAAAAATTTTACATGATGAAAAGTAAAGCCCCAGATGGTTTCACTGACAGATTCTACCAAACATTTACAATAATAATAACAACAACAAATCTTAAACTCTTTCAGAGAATATAAAAAGAGACAATACCCTACAACTTGTTCTATGAGGCAATCATGATTTTAATATCTGAATCTGACAAGGACAATATGGGAAAGGGAAGTTGAGGTCAATTTTACTCATGAACATTCATGCAAGAATCTTAAAGAAAATGTTAGCTGGATGCTATAAGCCTGCTAGAAAAAAAAAGAAAAGAAAAAGAAAATGTTAGCTGGATGCTATAAGCCTGCTAGAAAAAAAAAGAAAAGAAAAAGAAAATGTTAGCAAACTGAATTCAGTGATATATAAAAAGGTGAAAAAATATCACAATGAAAGAGGGTTTAACCAGAAATGCATTGTTGGTTTAATCTTCAAAAACCAATTAATGTAATTCACCACAAGCTATGGTATAGTATGAATGTTTGTATCCTCCCGAAATTCATATGATTTTTTTGTTTTCTTTTTTAAAAATTTTTCTTTATTTCCGAAATTCATATGTTGAAACCTGATCCCTGATGTGAGGGTGTTTGGAAGTGGGGCCTTTTGANGAAATTCATATGTTGAAACCTGATCCCTGATGTGAGGGTGTTTGGAAGTGGGGCCTTTTGAAGGTGATTAGATGCCCTTATAAAAGAGGCCTCAGAGAGATTGGTCCTTTCTTGCAATATGTAAGGCTATTGTGAGAAGAGCGCTGTCTATGAGGAAGCAAGCCCAGCCAGACACTGAATTTGCCCACACCTTGACATTGGACTTGCCATTCTCCACAAATGTGAAAATTAAGTTTCTGTCGTTTACAAGCCACACAGTCTATGGTACTTTGTTACAGCAGCCTGAATGGACTAAGGCACTACATTTACAGAATAAAGAAGAAAAATATCACAAGGTCATCTTTGTAAATGTAGCGGGACTGACTGATAAAATTTAACTCCTATTTACGATAAATACTCTAAATAAAATAGGGTTAGGAGAGAACTTCTAAATTTGATAAGTACCTAGAAGGTGAAACAAACATGTTTGATGTGTAACATTGAAAATTTTCTCTGTGAAATTGAGAATGAGACATGGAAGTCAGCCATTACTACTTCTATTTTACATTGAATTGAAGGACCTAGTGAATACATTAGGGCAAGATGAAAATTAAAAAAATAAAAATATAAGAATTGCAAAGGAAGAAATAAAACTGTCATTATTCACAGATAACACAATTATATACATAGAAAATTGACAGAAATCTGAAAGAAATTGTTGGAATTAATAAATGAATTTAATAAGGTGCTACTAGGCTGATATAAAACATTAATTGTCATACGCAAATGTATATATATAAAACAGCTAAAATTGAAATAATTAAAAAGATGTNAATTGTCATACGCAAATGTATATATATAAAACAGCTAAAATTGAAATAATTAAAAAGATGTCGTTTACACAATGATGACAACACAGTAAAAAAAAGAAAGAAAAAGATACCATTTAGCACATCAAAATATTTAATATTTGTGATAAAAAAAAAAGATGTCCAAGACCTCCACTCGGAATATTATAAATCATTATGGAGAGAAAATTAAAGACATAAATATATGGAAGATCATATGTTTATTTTAAGACTCAATGTTGAAAATATATGAGGGTACTTCAAAAAGTTCAGAGAAAAATAGAATTAAAAGATGATATGAATCTTTCCATGAACTTTTTGAAGTCCCTTGTATTAGTTTTCTCTTAACTGATCTATAGTTTCAATGCAGTCCCAGTCAAAATCTCAATATATTTTTATGGACCTTAACAAACTGATTCTAAAAAATTTTATGGAAATGCAAAAGGCCAAGGATAGCAAAATTAATCTTAAAGGAGAAAAAAGATGGAAAAATTTGCTCTATTTGATATCAGAATTTATAAAGATACAGTAATTAAGATAATATTGATGTAAAGATATTCAAATAGGTTACTGGAATACCATAGCCCCCAGACAGATCTATGCATATAGAAACAATTTATGACACATGTGCAAAACTGGGCAAAGACAATGTTTTCAATAAACGGTGCTTTGTCATCTGGCACATAAGGGAAAAATAAATCTCAACTTCTGCCTCACACATTGTGCACAGAAATGAATTCAAGTTAATGTAAATATAAATGAGAAAGGCAAAACAGTCCAGCTTCTGCAAGAAAATACAGGAGAACATCTTCATAACTTGGAGGTAAGAATGACTTTTTTTTTTTTCCTTTTTGTCTTTTTCTCGTGTCCGACAACGGATCGCAACCCTCAGTGTCACGCCCGTACCGGACCGGGACCGGCAA
>NW_007727797.1:36284-41220 GCF_000696425.1 Galeopterus variegatus
GTACGGGTGCGACACCGAGGGTTGCGATCCCGTTACTGGTCAGTAAAAAAAGACAAAAAGAAAAAAAAAAAAAGAAAAATGAGTAAGACAGTTGAGCAGGCACTTCACAAGAACATATCCCAAATGACTGATATATATGAAAAGGTGCATAATATTGCTAATAATCAGGAAAATGCAAAATAAAGCCACAATCTGGTGCCACTATATATCCATCATAATGGCTAAAATGAAAAGATGAATAATATCAAGTTTTGGCAAAGATGTGGAACAATAGGAATTCTTACACATTGATGATGGGAGCAGAGATTGGTATAGCCACTTTGGAAACTTTATTTTTCCTAGCAATTTCCTAGAAATTTCACTCCTAGGTGTATACCAATATTAGTTTTCTAGGGTGCCACAACTAAGTTCCACAAACTGGATGACTTAAACCAACAGAAATGTATTCTCTCACAGTTCTGGAGGCTAGAAGTGTGAAATCAAGGTGTTGGTAGGGTCTTGCTCCCTCGGAAACCTTTAGGGGTAGATCCTTCCTTGCCTCTTCCGGGGTCTGGTTCCTTTGCTTGTGGCAGCATAACTCCAGTCTCTGCCTCTGTCTTCACATGGCCGTCTTTCTTCTGTGTGTGTCTGTCTGTGTTCAACTTTCCCTCTTCTCATAAGGGGACTAGTTATATCAGATTTAGGGCCCATCTAATCCATTATAGCCTCATCTTAACTAATTACAAGCACAAAGACCCTATTTCCAAATAAAGTTACATCCATAATTACGAAGAGTTAGGATTTCAATGTATCTTTTGGGGGGCGCACAATTCAACCCACAATACCCAACAGAAATGCAGCACCTTGAGACATGTGTAAGAATATACATAACAGCATTATTTGTCGTAATCCCCAAATGAACCAACTCTTATGTTATCAGTGAATTATTGTGTAGTCATACAATAAAATGCTATACACGATTAAAATGAATAAATTATAGCTATGTACAACATACCTTATGATTCCATTCATTAAAAGTTTAGAAAGAAAGATATAACTGTACTATTTAGGGATGCCTGCGTAGGTGGTTAAACTAAGAAGAAATTCAAGAAAATGATTACCATACAAGTCAGGATAGTGGTTACCTTTGGAGGGAGGGAAGGGGTTGCAATTGGGAAGGGGCATGAGATGGGGCTCCTGGCTGTCATCATGTCCTATTTCTTAACTTGGATGCTGGCAAAAAAGTGTTTACTTTGTGATAAATCATTGAGAAATATACTCTCACTTTGTTTACTTTTCTGTATGTGTGTCTTATTTCTCACATGTTATGCACACACACGTTTAAAAAAGAAAGAAAAGAGTGACTACAGAAGGTTTGTGGGGTTGAGGCCATCTGGGTTCCATTTACAATCAAAAGAGCCAAACCAAAGCAAGTATAATTAAATTTGTTAGAAACAACATATTGTTCTTGATTCTGTTTACTAACCTGGATGGGTGTGGCCCTGCTTGCAATATCTCCTGAGTACAGTTTTGAAAATGTTAACTTACTCAATAATATATTTTTGGCAACCCACAACACATCAAACACCATGCTATGTTTTTCCTCTGAGTAGTGTTTTGTGAAGTTCAGAGGAAACAGACAATTTTGGTTTGAACAGCTACTGCTCTCAAACTTCTGCATGGTGAGAACTTCCTCCCTCACACAACCCCCATCTTTGCCCACACTCTTGTGGGAATGGTTAAAACTTGTGAAATACTATGTATTAAAACAGACAGGATGCACATATTTAAAAAATATCATGGCCATCTGTAGTGGATTTAATTTCCCCCCAAAACTCCCTGAAACTTGAATTGTGTCCCCAAAGTTTTATGTATTAGAAACTTGGCCCCCACTGTGACTGTTAAGAGGGTGGGAGATCCTATTATGGTCATTGAAAGGTGGAGCCCTGAGGAGGTGATTGGGTTGTAGGACCGTGCACGAGTGAATGGATTAAAAATGGTGGTCAGGGGCGTGGTTCTGAGGGCTTTACAAAGAACAAGAGAGTCTGTCTCTCTCTCTCTGTCTTGCTCTCTCTGCTTCCACCATCTTGCAGTGTGAGACCTCTGAGTCACTGTCGCCACCACCAGGTGGACTTTGGACTCCTCAGCCTCAGAAACTGTAAGCAATAAATTTTGTTTTTCTTTATTAAATATCCAGTTCCAAGTATTTTGGTATAAGCAGCAAAAATGGACTTATACACCATCTGAGAACAGGGTGAGAGAGGCTGTTGGAAAATCTGTGGCAGGCTGAGTTCAGAAAATGATGTTTATGTTCCCTGAATGTTTAAGTTTAGATAAAGAGTCTAAATCTCATTGCTTGAAAGCTACTCAAAAGCCCAATATATCAGTCCCACTGGCCCCTTCTTTCTTTAGGAATACAGATGTCATCAAATCTCAATAATTACAACTATTAACAGAGGACATGAGACTAAAAAGAAGCTTAAGGAGACATTTATTTTTTCTTAAGCTTTTCTCCTATTATCTCCCTTGCCTAGCCTGAAATTCATTGCACATGATGTTGCTGTCTTCTTTAATTGTGTGTTTGGGACTAATGCATTTGTAGAATATGCTAAAAGCAAATTTCTAGGAGTTGGGCTTGCCCCAGTCCTAATTAAACTATGTTTAGGTAGTGAGATGCCAAACAAGCTGTTTCCAATCAGCTTGTCTTCATAGGCTTTGTCTCTTCTGAGAAGCCATGAGCTTCAGGAAGGCAAGGACAACATTTCTTTCTTTCACCAATGTGCACTCAGTACGTTACAGAATGTTAGGCACGCGGTAAACACCAAAACTTGTTAATTGGTTGACTGAGAAAATGAATGAGCAAATACTTGATAAAATACGTTTTCCTAGAATGAGCAATGATATTCCACAGTGATTACATTTGAAGTTGTACTTAAAACAAAACCAAAACAACAACAAAAAAGCCTTTTGGACTTTCATTCATTCAATTAACCAATTTTTATTGAATGCCTACATAGACTCTAGGGGTAAATACTACTTTTTATGACAAGACATAGGGGAAAATAAGGAAAAGGGGTAGGAAGTGTTGGGAGGACAATTTTAAAAAGAGCGATTAAGGAAGTCCTCACAGTGATATTTCAGCAAAGATCTGAAGGAGGTGAGGGAATGAGCCATGGGTATATCTGGTATAGCAGCATTTTAAGCAAAGAGACTAACGTGTGCAACGGCCCTGAGGCAGAGAATCCTGGAAGAATTCAAGGAAGAGCAAAGAGCTGGGGCAAAGTGAAAAGGGGAGAGCAGTAGGTGAGGTCAGAGAGGTAACTGGTCTGACCAGATTGCATAAGGCCTTATATGACAATGGTTTTTACTAACAATGGACTAAGAATCCATTGGTTGATTTTGAGTAAAGATCGACATGATCTGACTTTCTTTTTAACAGGATCACTTTGATGGCTGTACTGGAAATAGAAGGATCAAGAGCAGAAGTATACAGAGCCAGAGCTAGTGTATGGAAAATTCTTCTCGTCATCAGATATATAGAATTGTAAGCAGAGTATTCAGTTTTCATGGAGGCCAAGCCGGATGGTAGTTCTTTCCTTTCATGAATATATTTCATGATAGAGTAGATAAAACTATAATCACACAATAGGTATTTTCTTATATTTCGATGAAAATCTGTATTTGGTACATGAATATGCTACTATAACTGCCATTTGGAAAGGGGTTTTGGAACGTTTAAATGAAATGAGTGAGAAATTATAGACTACTGTTTTGAATGTTTTTGGAGAGTACCGGTTCTAATCTTTAAGTTATTTCTTAAAACACCAAGAGAAGATTTAGATAAAAATCAATGGAATATGAAGCAAAAACAATAAAGATGAATAGTGAAATCAGTCAAAATTATTTTGATACTGAGAAGTAAATTGTAGCAAATTTTTCAGGCTATACTGAAAGCAGTAATTCATTAAGAGAAAGAGATAAATTTAAAATGGAAGTTATAAACCTGATAATCCAGTAAATTTGACAATCCAATTAATGAAGAGAAGTAATTAAATGAACATATTGCTAATTTCACAAAAAAATATTGGCAGTAATGAAGATAACACAAAACACAAAATATGCCAATAGTAAGATATTGACAAAACCTGGTTATTGAGTATTATCAGTTTAAAAAGTATTTAGGTTCAATCACTGACCAGAAGCTTGAAGTGTTCTGAAATCTTATAGTTCATATATGAAAGAAAGTTGATAGTTTTCCCAAATTTGAAAAAAATTCTAAAAATGTATGATGATACTAATAACTAGCTGTGAAGCTGAAAGAAACATTTTAAAACTATCAATATTAAAAATCTACTTTTCACCAACATGCTAGAGGAAAGACCCCATTGTTTTTTTATTCCTGATACAGAAAATGAAGAGATGATCAAAGAGTATGCACCACCAAAATGGTAGGAAAACATCTTAAAAAGCTTGTCAGGTAGTTAACTAATAAAAATACTATGTTATTTTTCTAGAGTCGTGATGTTCACAGGTCTTGTTGGCTTTTTAAAAATTGGATTTATTTGTGATTTTTTTTTTCTCATTCTAAATAAATAGAATTTATTTAGAATGTGCCTAATTTCTTATGCTTTTTTTGTTGTTTCTTTTTATGAGACACCTACAGATGGTTTTTATTTTATTTATTTTATTTTGTCAATATACAATGTGGTTGATTATTGTGGCCTATTACCAAAACCTCCTTCCCTCCACCCTCTCCCCACTTCCTCCCAACAATGTCCTTTCTGTTTGCTTGTGGTATCAACTTCAAGGAATTGTAATTGTTGTGTCTTCTTCCCTCCCCCCGCCCCCGGGTTTTTTTTGTGTGTATTTATTTATTTATTTATAGCTCCCACAAGTAAGTGAGAACATGTGGTATTTCTCTTTCTGTGCCTGACTCGTTTCACTTAGTATAATTCTG
>NW_007727797.1:42175-43159 GCF_000696425.1 Galeopterus variegatus
AGTAAATAGTGCTTCAGTGAACATTAGAAAACAGGTATACTTTCAACTTGATGATTTCCATTCCTCTGGGTATATTCCCAGCAGTGGGATAGCTGGGTCATATGGTAGATCTACTGGCAATTGTTTGAGGAACCTTCATACCATTTTCCATAGAGGCTGCACTACTTTGCAGTCCCACCAACAATTTATGAGAGTTCCTTTTTCTCCGTAACCTAGTCAGCATTTATCATTCAGTCTTTTGGATATTAGCCATCCTAACTGGGGTGAGATGGTATCTCAGTATGGTTTTGATTTGCATTTCCTGAATGCTGAGTGATGTTGATCATTTTTTCATTTGTCTGTTGGCCATTCATATAACTTCCTTTGAGAAATGCTTATTTAGCTCCTTTGCCCATTTTTTTTTCCCCCTTTTTGTCTCTTTTTTACTGACCGGTAACGGGATCGCAACCCTCGGTGTTGCGCCCATACCGGGGACTGGCAACGGGATTGCAACCCTCGGTGTTGCGCCCGCACCGCGCTCAGCCAGTGAGCGGGAACCGGTCTCCACATGGGATCCTAACCCTCGGTGGGAGTGCTGCCGCGCTCTCAAGCGGCGCACTCTCCAGTGCGCCACCAGGCGGCCCTGCCCATTTTTTAATTGAGTTTCTTGTTTTTTTGTTGTAAAGTTGTTTCAATTCCTTGTATATTCTGTCTTCTTGTGTCCTCTTTAATATCTCTCAGCAGTGGTTTGTAGTTCTCATTATAGAGATTTTTCACATCCTTGGTTAACTCTATTCCTAAGTATTTTATTTTTTTGGTGGCTATCGTAAGTGGGCAAACTTTCTTGATTTCTCTTTCTGCATGTTCACTATTGGAGAATAGAAATGCTACTGATTTTTGTGTGCTGATTTTGTCTTTTTTTTTTTTTAAAGATGACCGGTAAGGGGATCTTAACCCTTGACTTGGTGTTGTCAGCACCACGCTCAGCCAGCGAGCCAACCGGCC
>NW_007727797.1:43710-46739 GCF_000696425.1 Galeopterus variegatus
AACCCGGGGCCTTGGTGCTATCAGCACCGCACTCTCCCGAGTGAGCCACGGGCCGGCCCAGTGTTTGCTGATTTTGTATCCTGCAACTTTGCTGAAATCATTTATCAACTCTAAGAGGTTCTTTGTAGAGGCTTTAGGCTGTTTGATATATAGGATCATGTCATCTGCAAAGAGGGACAGTTTGACTTCATCTTTTCCAATCTTGATGCCCTTCATTTCCTTCTCTTCTCTGATTGCTCTGGCTAGTACTTCCAACACTATGTTGAATAGGAGTGGTGAGAGTGGGCATCCTTGTCTAGTTCCTGTTCTTAAAGGAAAAGCTTTCAGATTTTCCTCATTAAGGATGATATTGGCAGTGGGTTTATCATACATGGCTTTAATTATCTTGAGATTCTTTCCATCTATACCTAACTTGTAGAGAGTGTTTATCATGAATAAGTGTTGAATTTTATCAAAAGCTTTTTCAGCATCTTTAGAGATGATCATATGGTCCTTGTGTTTGATTTTATTGATATGGTGCATCACATTTATTGATTTGCATATGTTGAATCAACCCTCCATCCCTGGGATGAAACCCACTTGATCATGGTGTATAATTTTGCATATGTGTTGCTGTATTCTGTTAGGTAGTATTTTATTGAGGATTTATGCATCTATATTCATCAAGGATATTGGCCTTCAGTTTTCTTTTTTAATTCTATCTTTACGTGGTTTTGGTATTGGGGTGATGTTTGCTTCATAGAATGAGTTTGGGAGAATTGCCTCTGTTTCAACCTTTTAGAATAGTTTTTAGAGAATTGGTGTCAATTCCTCTTTGAATGTTTGGTAGAATTCTGCTGTAAATCCATCTGGTCCTAGGCTTTTCTTTGTTGGAAGCCTTCTGATAACAGCTTCAATATTTTTTATGTTATTGGTCTGTTCAGATTTTCTACATCATCTTGGTAGTTTGTGTGTGTCCAGAAATTTATCCATTTCTTCCAGATTTTCAAATTTGTTGGCATATAGTTTTTTATAGTAGTCTTGAATGATTCCTTGTATTTCAGACATCAGTTGTAATATCACCTTTTTCATTTCTAATTTTTGTTATTTGGGTCTTCTCTCTTCTTTTTTTAGTTAGCCGTGCTAATAATTTGTCAATTTTATTTATCTTTTCTAAAAACCAACTTTTTGATTCATTGATCTTCTGTATCATTTTTTGGGTTTCAATTTCATTAAGTTCTTCTCTGATCTTAATGATTTCTTTCCATCTGCTAACTTTGGGATTGGATTGTTCTTGTCTTTCTAGTTCTTCAAGGTGAAGTACTAGGTTGTTCACTTGCCGTCTTTCCATTCTTCTGAAGTAAGCATTTAATGCAATAAATTTCCCCCTTAGTACTGCTTTTGCAATATCCCACAGGTTTTGGTATGATGTATCATTGTTTTCATTAGTTTCAATAAATTTTTTGATTTCCTGCTTGATTTCTTCCTGGACCCATATGTCATTAAGTAGAATGCTATTTAATTTCCATGTGTTTGTATAGTTTCTGGAATTTCATTTGTTATTGATTTCTAATTTTAATTCATTGTGGTCTGAAAAAATACATGGGATAATTCCAATTTTTTTGAATTTGTTGAGACTTGATTTGTGACCTAACATGTGATCTATCCTGGAGAATGATCCATGTGCTGATGAGAAGAATGAAAATTATGAGGTTGTTGGATGGAATGTTCTGTAGATATCTGGCAAGTCCAATTTGTCCAGAGTGTTGTTTAGCTCTTGTGTTTCTCGGCTGATTCTTTGCCTAGATGATCTGTCCAATATTCATAGTGGGGTGTTCAGGTTCCCTGCTATTATGGTATTAGTGGTTATTTCCTTCTTTAGGTCTAATAGAGTTTGCTTTATAAATCTGGCTGCTCCAACATTGGGTGTGTATATATTTATGATTGTTATGTCTTCTTGATGGATGAGTCCTTTTATCATTATGTAGTGGCCCTCATTATATCTTTTTATGGTTTTTAGTTTAAAGTCTATTTTTTCAGATATAAGAATAGCTACTCCAGCTCATTTTTCATTTCTCTTTGCATGATCTTTTTCCATCCTTTCACTCTTAGTCTATGTGAGTCTTCATAGGTGAGGTGGGTCTATTGAAGGCAGCATATAGTTGGGTCCTCCTTTTTAATCCAGTCAGCCAGTCTGTGTCTTTTGATGGGGGAATTTAATCTTTTTACATTAAGAGTTGTTATTGAAAACTGTTGATTTACTCCTAGCATTTTATGGATTCTTGTTCAGATGTCTTCAGTGTCTTTTGTTCCTTTCTTTCTGATTTACTGTTTGTCTTCTGTATTTGTTGGTTTCTTGGGTTGCAGATAAACTTTTTTTTTCTTCTCTTCATTGTTGGCATTTTTATTTTGCTAGTGGGTTTTGATTTTTCTTGAGTTTTTATGGCATCGGTAGTTATTTTTCAGGTACCAAACCCAGTACTCCCTTGAGAATTTCTTGTAAGGGTGGTCATGTGGTAGTGAACTCCCACAGTTTTTGTTTGTCTGAGAAATATACTATTTTCCCTTTGTTTCAGAAGGATAGCCTTGCAGGGTAGAGTATTCTTGGCTGGCAATCTCTGTCTTTTAATATTTTGAATATATCATCCCATTCTTTTCTGGCTTTTAGGGTTTGTGATGAGAAGTCTGATGTTAGTCTTATTGGGGCTCCCTTATAGATGATTTGACACTTCTCTCTTGCAGCTTTTAATATTCTCTCTTTGTCTTTGAGTTTTGCCAATTTGACTATAACATGTCTTGGAGAAGACCTTTTGGGGTTGAATACAGTTGGGGATCTTCGAGCTTCCTGAATCTGAAGATCTGTGTCTTTTTCTATACCTGGGAAGTTTTCTGCCACTATTTTGTTGAATATGCTTTCAATGCAATCTCCTTTTCCCTCCCCTTCAGGAATACCCATGAGTTGGATATTTGAGTGCTTAAGGTTGTCGGATATCTCTCTTAGATTTTCTTCAATGTTTTAAATTCTTTTTTCTTTGTTTTTTTTTTTTTTT
>NW_007727797.1:47050-63491 GCF_000696425.1 Galeopterus variegatus
CAGGGGCTCCTTCCTTTTTTTCTTTGTTTTTTTTTTTTTTGTCTGACTGTGTTATTTCAAACAGCCCATCTTCAAGGTCAGAATTTCTCTCTTCTACTTCTGCAAGCCTGCTTGTTAAACTCTCTGTTGTGTTTTTTATTTTGTTGAATAAATTCTTCAGCTTGGCAAGCTCTGCTACATTCTTTTTCAGGACATTGATTTCCTTGTACGTTTCTTCTTTCAGGTCCTGTATACTTTTCCTCCTTTCATTGTGTTGTCTAGCTGAGTTTTCTTGTATCTCATTTAGTTTCCTTAGAATTATCACTTGAAATTCCTTGTCAGACTTTTCAAGGGCTTCCTGTTCTACGGGATCTAGAGCTTGAGGGTTATTACCCTTTGGTGGTGTGTTTTCTTTATTTTTCATATTTCTGGTATCTTTCCTTTGATTTTTAGTCATTGTGGCAAGGGATTTCACAGTTCACTGGTTTGTCACTTGTCTGGCTAGGATGCTGCTGGGGCTGCCAATTTGGCATGGCTGCCTCAGTGTCTCCTTAGTTGCCTGCTGGAGCCTTGGGCACATGGTTGCCTCGGGTCTTGGGCCTCTCCAGGGAGATGCCTCTCTGGTCAGCATGCACTAGGATGGGCTGGGGATGGGGTCTGGCAGTGGTGAGGTCTTCCTGCTAGGTTGTGTGCTGGCGCCACTGGGTGCGTGGTCTCCATGGGACTTGGGCCTTTCTGGGGGAGAGGGGTGCCTCTCTGGTCAGCGTGCACCTGGCTGGGCTGGGGATGGGGTCCGGTGGCAGCGATACCTACCTGCTCAGTCGTGCACTGGCAGCCGCTGGGCGTGTGGTATCCACAGATCTCAGGCCTCTTCAGTGGGGCACCTCTCTGGTCGGCATGCATTCGGCCAGGCTGGGGTGACACCTACAGATTGTATAAGCTTCAGGTTCCCAAAACCCAGGTTCACATGATCAACAGGTAAATTTGTGCACTTCATGAAGATATGGAGAGGCAGTTGGATATACAAATATGGATTCCAGGGTAGAAGACCAAGATATAAAGTTGTTAGTAATGTTATGAACCTATCTAGAAGGTATTTAAAGCCATAAGACTCAGGGCTACATTATGACTTTCATGGGCTTTTGGCAGTTTTGCCTTCAGGGGCTCCTTCCTCCATTTAAAAAAAAAAATATATATATATATATATATGTGTGTGTATATGTATATGTGTATATATGTATGTATAAAGATAAATACAATCTATGCTGAATTCATTATTATCATATTCATTTCTTTTAACTTTAGATTAAAACTTTTTTATGGGCTCCTAAAAGTATCATGGGCCCTAGTAACTGTGCCCATTGTGCCTGTTGGATAAAATGTCGTAAGGCTAGATGAAATCATTAAGGTCATGTGTATGGAAGAGAAAAGATCCAATGAGTCCTAGAGCACTCTAACATTGAGAGGTTAGGAAGATGTGGAGTGAGAATGGAAAGGTTTGATACTCCCAGTTCAAGAGAGGAAAAGACTCATTGTTTATTGGTCATACAAATAATTAACCATCAGAACCTGTTTTCAAACCACTCCCATCCATAAGTGATAACCCTCTTCAGTACTGGCCCTTCTAAAAGTGAGTCACATCCACACTCCAGGAATCACTTGTACAACTGAAGGTCAGCAATCCCTGAGCACTTCCACTGCTCAAAGTGCACCAGCTCCTGAGCTTCATTACCCTACACCCTATACGAGTATAAGATAAGCAGCATACTATTTTCAGAAGACTGCACCTCATGAATAAGCAAAGGAACAGGAGCCACCAGGGAGGTAGGAGAAAAACAAGGAGAGCAGAGCATCCCAGAAGCCAAGTGAGGAAGGGTTTTGAGAAGGAGGGAGTAATCAACTGTGTCCAATGCCACAAGTATGTGAAACAAGGTGAGGGCTGAGAAAGGACCATATGGTTTTTCAGTGTGGAGGTTCTTAGTGACCTCTTGAGGAGTGAAGGAGACAAAACACCTATATAGATTGGGTCCAAGGGAGGCACTGAGCACAGACAACTCTTTTGAGTTTTGCTATATAAAGGAGAAAAGTGGGACAGTAGCTGGGGGTTGGGGAAGAGAAGTCAAGAGAGCTTTCTTTAATTAATAGGATGGGAGACATTACAGCATGTTCGTTTGTTGCTAATGGGAAGGATACAGTAGAGAAAGTGCTATTGCGTGTGTGTGTGTGTGTGTATGTGTGTGTGTGTGTGAGAGAGAGAGAGAGAGAGAGAGATGGGGGATAAATGGGGGTGGAGGATTGCCTAGCAATGTCCTTGAGCAGGGAGAGGAGGTGAGACCGGGGGCACAAGTGGCGGGGCTGGCTTCCACCAGCAGCACAGACAGTTCATCAGTAGTAATGCGGGAAGGCAGCATATACATGCACAGATGCAGGTGGGTTGTGGGAGCTGTGGAAGTTCTTTTTTTTTATTGCTCCTATTTTCTCTTCGAAATAGCCATTTAGGAAACTGGTAGTGGAGATAGAGTATAACTGACAGGCAGCATTAAAAATCCACTTGAGGTGAGAGAGACCACAGCAGGGCAAACTCATCACATAGCTAATGAAACGTGAGCCTCAGGGCACCTCACTTGCTGGAACGGACCCTTTCAAAGGCCTGGCTGGGAAGGTCCTCACGATTTTGCACTTGTTATATTGCATTATTTTTTCTTAAAAGAGGCCCCCAAAGATATGTTTCAAGCCCACATAACTGGATCGCTTCCTGCCAGCCAGCACAGTTGTGGTTTTTTTTTTTTTTCCCTAGCTTCAGCTAGCTATGAGGGTGCAGGGGAAGTGTTGGTAAGGTTTTGGATTTCACCTAGGTTATGGCTTTGCCAGGTGAAAAAGATGAATCAAGTAAAGAATATAAGAGTTGAGGGAGGGCCGGCCCGGTGGCGCACTAGAGAGTGCGCTACTTAGGAGTGTGGCGGCGCTCCCGCCGAGGGTTCGGATCCCATGTGGAGACCGGTTTCTGCTCACTGGCTGAGCGCGGTGCGGGCGCAACACCGAGGGTTGCGATCCCATTACCAGTCAGTAAAAAAAAAAAAGAAAAAAAGGAAAGGAAAAAAAAAAAAAGAGTTGAGGGAGTATGTAAGGGAGTGATTATAACAATTAATGAATTTCAACTGAGTAAAAAGATGAATGAGGACATATTGGATGGGGCAGTGGTAGTTTTGAACAGTGAAAGGATAAATGGATTGTAGGTCTTGGGATGAATTGTTGGAGGTGGAGTGTCAGTGAGAGTGAGCTAGAAAAATTAGGGGTGGAGGATGAAGAAAGTATGCCTGCAATTGAGTTACAGTTATTGGCAATCATAAGGTCCAGGATCATGACCATGGAAGTGAGTGGCTGAGAGACTGAATATACAAATGGACAATGGTCATTTGTATAAATGACAGTAGAACTCAGGTCCTCAACCTCTGCAGCAAGCAGTTGGGAAGCCAAACCACAAGCTCTGCAGAAATCAACTTACAATGGTCAGGACTTGGCCAATGACTGCTGTTTTCCCTAATTTTTCCCCCATTTTCAACTCAGGACCAACCAGAAAGAGCCAAATAGGCTCCCCAAACCAATCACATAAGATGCCCACTTGTAGTTAGCTCGCCTCCAGCCTCCCCATGCCAGCAACCTCTAGTCAGAGCAGAACTGAAGCCCGCCCTGCTTTCTTTCTCTATAAAGGTGCCTGCCTTTGAGTCTCTGCTACACAGAGACCCATTCACTGACTTGGTTGCTGACTCCTTGCTGTAAAGCAAGCTCTTCACTTATTTCCACAAGGGCAAGAACATTGGAGGGAGAAAGTCAAGAAACTGGATGTCAGGATATTGGAAGAATCAAATATGTGAATATTAAAGTTAGCTAGGATTATAAAGGAGGAGAGTTGGAGGAAGGGACATTGAGAGAGGACCCAAAATATGGAAGAAATGAGTGGGAGTCACTCAGGGTTCTGTATACAGTGACAACTATGATGATAGTGGGTGACAAAGTAATGACATGAGAGGCAAAGCTATGGCTTTTAAGGACAGTGAAAGGAGAATGGCTGGGAAACAACAAAGAGGAGCAAGAAGGACCTGCCCACCATTGGCTCCAGTGACAGAGGGACATGGGCGATAAAATGACTACCCCTTGAGAGGGCTACGGGGGAAGCAGTGTCCCAGGGAAGAGTCAGGTTTCAGTTAGAGCCAGAAGGTGGAGGAAGCCTTTAGAGAGGGCTCAAGAGTTTAGAGGATATCGCTTATTATGACCCCCAATTCCACATGGTTCAATTAGAAATTGAAGAACGTTATGATACGGGGTCAAAATGTACAGAACATCCTGGAGGTTAGATCTGGGGGATGAGGGATGAGCTGAGGGACTGGGCTTCTTGCCACATCTGACAAAAATAGAGTCAAAGGCCTACTTCATTTAGTTCCGGTGTCCCAGAACAGATGGTTGGGGGTGAAATTGCGTGTGTTGAGGGGGTAGCAAAGGGTGGGGATCTTGACAAGGAGTATTCTTATCTCTGGTGTTTCATTAAGACTCCTCCTGGAGGTATGGAGACCTGTGGAGGATCAGTTGTCCACTGAGCATGTGGGGCTCTATTTCTGAGCCGAGAGATGGAGGTGTGGAGGGTGGGAGAGGGTGATCTTACTCCAAATGTGAAGGTTTCCAGTGTCAGCATAAAAACTGCTCTGCTCCTCAAATGTCCTACCAAGCCCTCAACACAGAGCCTGGTATGTGGGCACTTCAATATTTATTGAATGAATGAATTTCCTTTACTAAACTGAATACCTAACATCTGAAGTCTGAATCATCTGCATTAGAATTATTTCTTGGGTAGATACCTGCCAAATTTCTACATTATTAAAAGAATAACAAAACAAAAGGTAATGTCTGCCCTAAGGGCAAGTTCCACCTTCCACCCTAGAAAGTAAATTCTTACAAATCCTAAAATTGCAGTTATAGGTCTAATAATTTAAAGGTCTAGACTGCATAGAACATAGGACAGGTGATTGTAGAAAGGAAGGAAAGGTGGAGGTAATGAACCAAACTTATTGGTGGGGGAGGGTGAAGAAAGGAAGAAGATGATGTTTCAACATATATTTGAAGAGCTGGCATTGGGGGAGGGGAAGCAAGTGTAAAAGAAAAACTTTAGACAAATTAAATTTAACAGAGTTTATTTGAGCAATGAACAATTCATGAATTGAGCAGCACTCAGAACCCAGAGAGCTTCAGAGTGTTCCACCTCAGCAGTGAGCAACAAGCTTTTATAGGCTAGATGTGCAAGTGAAAAAATGACTTAAGTGTCTGCAGCTAGGCATTTGCCCTACCTGGTTGGTGGTTATTTGGCGGCTTCTGGTGGTTAAGATTAAGTTGTTTACCGTTTACATTGAACTGGGTTTTGCTTACATAGGAACCCAAGGTCCTAAAGCCACCTCAGCCTAATGGCCTCCCAATTAATTAATACCTCTAATTCATACCAGTCTGAGGCAAAGTTGGGGTTCTGGCACCCAAATACTACTAATAAAAGAGGGCATGCTCATAAAGTAACCAATTAAAGGGACCTTAAAGTATTTTTAGTTTAATTCCCTACCTGATGCATGAGGCCCTTCAGAAAATGGCATTTCATTTCAGAGTGTCCCAGCATTTGTCACCCCAGAGGCAGCCCATTGCATTTTGGTTCTTTTCAATGAATAGAATGTTCAGGCTTGTCGAACTGAAGTCCCCATAGCTTCTCTCGCAGCATTCCTGCCAAGATTTTGTAATCAGTTTAACAAGATCAGTGGCCACCAGTTACATGCTATAGGATGTCTCTCTGGTGACCAGAATTCAGAGCCTCTCTTTTGAAAACAGCTGATTCAACCCTGATGAGGTCTCACTAATCAAAGTTTTTTTCTATGTGCATTACTTACAAATGCCCTTCTATTACATTACTGGTTCATTCATTCTTTCTTTTATCCAATCCAATAAGCATTAAATGAATTGCAGAATGCCTACTGTGAGTCAGGCTCAGGGGATACATTGGTAAATGAGCCAGGGAAAGTCCCACTCTCCAGGATTGTAATGGCTAGTGGGAAATAGAGCCTAGGGAACAAGCTGTAATTCCAAACTGAGTCAAGTGCTGTTATGGGACTTATTAGAGTGCATTGGAAGTTTATAGCTAAACCACATAATCTTATTTGAATTATAATACCAGAAATCAAGTGGCTGGTTTTTTAAAGTACATGCTAGACCTGAATGTAAACTCCACTCACCTTGAATAAATTTGGGTGGGTCTCACATTGTCATTAGTTACTCAGACCATCCCCAGTGGTGAAGTATACGGGGAGGTTCCTCCCAAGAGGGCAAACCCAATGCTGGGCAGTCAGGGAGAGGATAAGTGTCTGGCAGGGGTGGAGGGGTGGGGAGGTGGGCCTTAGCTCTAGGCACTTTTTACTGTTATCAAATACCAGACTCACCAGCCTTTCCCCTAATGACGAAGGTCACTCTTATTTCTCAGAGTGTCCCAAGTTCCTGGGCTTCTCCTGAGAAAATAGAAATACTTTTTGTGCATCGATTAGTCAATGAAAGAGCAAGGTTAGAAAGGTTAAGCACAAATATTTCAAAAAACATACACAGGGATTCGTCAATTTCCTAATTTGGTTTTTGGATGTACAGATCCAATAAACCTAGGTGAAGATGGAAACAAGAAAGGTTAAGCACAAATATTTCAAAAAACATACACAGGGATTCGTCAATTTCCTAATTTGTTTTTTGGATGTACAGATCCAATAAACCTAGGTGAAGATGGAAACAATTAGGAAAAAGATGTTTTCTTAGGACACTTACATATTTTAAGACAACAGTGATTACTAAATCTATTTCCCAGATGTCAAATCACATAAGGTAAGAGCCTCGTTTCACAGATAGCATTCCTAGCCTCAGGCCATCTTCATAATTTTTATATTTTCTTTAACTTAATGAAATTTGCTCTGATTAAAAAATCTTCATAATTGTATTCCAAGTCACAGCCGAGGGAGGAGGAGTCTAATTATAGTTTCTATAAAAGCTGCTGCAGGAAGGGCCTGTGGGGGAGAGTGTGGTTTGGGCTTTAATCGCAGCTCCTCACCCTATTGTTCTGTGATTTCCAGCAAGTTACTAAACCTCTCTGCAAATGGGGTTGAAAGGAGTCCCCGCAATAGGGGATTGGTGTGAGCGTCAGCCAGTCAACCAACCAGCCATTCACTCAACAGATAACGACTGAGCACCTCCTCTGAGGTTCCAAAGCCTCAGGCACTGTGCTAGGGGCTTGGGCTACAGCAGCGAAAAAGATGTACAAAGATCCCTGCTCTTGGGGAATTTACATGGTGCAAGAGATGGTGGCAGATCATCAGCATAATTAACACGTAAATTATATAGAAAATAATATGAGCTATGGAAAAATGGGAATAGAACAGGATAAAGAGGGACTTGGGTGGGCAGGCAGTGGGCAAGATGGGGAAGTGCAGATCCCATGTTAAATAGGGCAATGCAGGTAGGCCTTGTTGAGAATGTGAGATTCGAGCCAAGACTTGACGAAGGTAAAGAAATTACTGAAGTGGGTGGCTAGAAGACCCTCCCAGGCAGAGCAAACAGCCAGTGCTGTTCCCAAGGTGGGAAGGTTCCAGACATGTTTGAGGGTAAAAGAGGCAGTGCCTCTAGAAGAGAGTAAGGACAGGGGCTGGGAGTGGTGGGGGTTAGGGGGTCAGGGGACAAACCTGTCCTGTTAGGAAGCAAAGGAAACTAGCTGGCAGGCGGTAATAGAGGTGAGAGAAGTGGGGAGAAATGGTGGGATTCTAGATATATCTGGAGGCAGGGCTAGCATGATTTCCTGTTGGACTGTATGTGGCACGTGAGCATGCTTGTGGAGAAGAATCAGGATCTCAAATTAGACGTCTGTTAGACATTAAAGTAGAAATGTCAAGAAGCAGCTGTACATATGAGTCTGGAGTTCGAAAAGGGCTTCTGGGGGAAAGAGATAAATTTGGGAGTCATCAGAGATCCTCTAAAATACGTAGCAAGTTAATTCATTGAGATAGTAATTTGTATTTCATTGTCATTTTATTTTTCCTCTACATTCTCACCCCTGATGATAAAGAGGAAGCCAAGACATTGTTTTCTCTTTTCTGAGGAGGAGTTTTTTTGGCAATGGAAAGAATCCACTGCTTGAAGGCAACCTCCCTTCATTGCTTTTGTCTTCAAAAGCCTCGAGTTTCTGGAAAGGACCTCCCAGGAAGATGTGTGGAGCAGTCAGCTGGTTTGTGCTAAGCACATCCTCCTTGTTACAGTTCAGGTAAGCCATGGCTTTATCAGTCAGCATAGGGCCTTCCCCTAACCTCAGGGACTGATTCAGGGGTGGGCCAATTTCCCAGAAGCTTATGACATTTTCTGGGGATTCTGAGATGTCTGTGGAGTCTCTCCTCTTGGGCAGTGTGGGGTATGTTTGTTGGGCCTGAAACTGATAAAGCCATTTACTCCTACAATGGAAGTTCACTTGAGGATTAAGCTGACATGTGGAGGAGGGCCTAACAGAAAAACTAGCAGAAATGGGGCATACGAATTATCTACTGCTGTGTACAAACTACCCCAGAACTAAGTGGTTTAAAGCAACAGCTATTATTTCACACAGTCTCTTAGGATGAGGAATTTGGGAGTGACTTACCCAGCTGGCTCTGACTCAGGCTTTCTCAGGGGTTCAGTCTGTTGTGAGGCACCCTCCCGCAAGAATGCACTTACATGCCACTCGTGCAGAAAAGGGCAGTTTATTCACTCCAGCTGGCCAGTGACTGTCTCTCAAGGAGCAACAAAGGGAGAACAGCCCTGGGCCTTGGTCTTGTGGGGGTTTTAAAGGCAAAAACCACATCCCGTTGGCACACGGGTTTGTCCAGGTGCACAAAGCAAGCTAGGTAGCTAGGTTACAGAAGCCAAAAATGAGCTGTTAGAGCAATCAAGCATACAAATTTTCATCGTGTATGGTTCCAGTTCCCATGTAATAGTTCACTGTGTATGGCTCCTGTTTGTATGCAACCGTTTTTGTTTCTATGAGAAGGTCAACAGTTTCTCACGCAGAAGAGGGGGTAGTTTGACAATAGGAATGGAGCAATGCCTTCCCAAGATGGCATTGGTATTGCTTAGGATTCTCTGTTATTGAATCAAAAGCAGTCACAGCCAGGGAGGTCATCCAGGATGGGGTGAGGCAGGTGGTGTGGTAAATTCCAGGAACTAGGCCATTGTGTCAGGTCAGACAGGGGGTAAAATGGAGTTACTTAGGTTAAGCAAGCAATTCTACAGAAGCAGATAGCATACGTTATGAGGGTGTAGGGAGCTCTGTTTCAAGTCTAGCTGTCAGATGGGGCTGCAGTCATCTGAAGGCTCATCTGGGGCTGGAGGATCTTGTTTTAAGATGACATGTTCCTATAGATGGCAGTTCTGTGATGGCTGTTGGTGGGAGCCCTCAGGTTTTCTCCATAGGACTGCCTGAGTGTCCTCATGACATAGTAGCTGGCTTCCTCCAGAGTAAATGATCCAAGAGAGAGGAAGAAGGAAATTTCAATGCCTTTTATGTTCTAGTTTTAAAAGTCACACACATTCTATTCATCAGAAGTGAGCTGCTGAGTCCAGCTCATACTCAAGGAGAGAGAAACTAGGCTTCACACTTTGAAAAGAAAAATTTCAAAGAATTCATAGGCATATTTTAAAACTATCACACTTGAGTCTAGAGCTCTTGTATAACCACGCCTGGAACCTTTCCTACCAGTAGGTGAGCCAATAACTTTGTTTTATTTTTAAAGCCAATTTGATGGGGTTATTTTGGGGGGCGGGGAGGGTTAACTACTTGTAGCAGAAAGTGTCCTAGTTGATATAGACAGGTATAATTTGAAGTAACTGATTTGAGAAAGGATAAAATTCTCTAAAGCTGGAAAGATGATTTCTTGAGAGGTGATAGCTCCCAAAGAGGAAAGAGGAAATGATAGCTCCTAAGGAGACAAACCTCCTACACTGTGCTATCAGCCTCTGCAAAGATCCCTGGGCCCAACCCTGGCACTGTGTTAACCATGTCTTTTATTTTTTATATTCTGATGCTTTTACATCTGGGGCCTTGTTGACCCTAGCGGGACTGCCCCTCCCATGATTAGCCAATTCCTACAGAGAATGAACAACTCACCCATGAGACAACTTTTTAAATACAAACCAGCTGGAGTTCACACCCCAGCCACCTCCTTTGTTGGGCTTTCACACTCTGGGCCCCAATCTCCCGTCCTAATCATTCAGGGCCTGGTGCCAGACAACTAGGGACAGCCCCTGAGCCCCAGAGCCAACTGAAATTATTCAAACTTGCCAATCCTAAGCCTGCTTATCTTGCCTCGCCCATTCCTCTCTGCAGAAATCACAGTAAAGGCTCTTGCCCACAGCTTCCTTTCCCCCTCTGTCTCCTCACCACACCTGGTGCCTCCCCATGTGGCCCCTGTGGCACGGTGTGTTCGCTCTTCTTGGGAACTGTGAACAGCAAACTGTCTTTTCAATGGCAATCGTTTCCTGATCTGTTGGCTTTCTTATGCCTCAAATTCTCTACTAATAAACTATATTTTAAACCAGGCGCACAATCCATGGAACTTCCCACTTTCAAAGGACCATGTGGATGTAGACAAGGGGCATATCAGCTGCACCGGTACTGTTCCTTCGTGAATGTTCTGGACTTTGTAAGACTCTAGGGTAAAGGGGCCAGCTAGTGAAGGAAAAGTCAGACTTAATGTAATTTCAAGAAAATTTTAAGAAAAAAGATAAGATGAGGCTTCTTTACCTAAGTGTGGCGATTACAAATTACTACCTGCTACATGTAACTTTTGTTTTTTTATTTTTTGGAGGTTTTTTTTTTTCTTTTTTTGGCAGCTGGCTGGTACAGGTTAAGTTTTGTTCTTTGAAGAATCTGTGATAATCCTAATAAGCAGTTATTACTACTCATTTATTGCTTTTAAGTTTTGAAGTAATTTAAACAGATTTATTTTTAAAAATCTCTAGCCCCCATTTTCAATTTTTGAAGTAATTTGCAAAGATTTATTTTTTTAAATCTCTAGCCTCTACCATCTTCCCCTTTGACCTCATGACACATTTAAACACTGGGATGTGTGAAAGCATTTGGTGAAAATTTGCCAACCACTTTATGTCTTACTACTTCAAAAAACATACCACTATTTTTGTAAGTTTAATAATGAATTCAATTTATTGTTTATTTCAATTTGACCTTTCTGGCAACCTACTGATTTTTTAAAAATCTGAATCTACACCATATCTATCTAGTAGGTGAAAAACTTTCATTTATTCTTTGGATCTATTTCTTTCTTTCTGGGTAGGAAGGTTATCCTCCTTCTTAGAAGTGTCTTTCAATAAATTTGCCCAAGACTGACGTTTACAAACATTTTTTTTTTCCTTTGTAGAAGGCACTCTTCTCTTAAGCTAAGCCATTCCTTCTGGACCCTTATGGGAAAAGGATTCCTATATTCATCACCTCACATCCATCCATTCATCTAGCCAGCAATTCACCCAACACCTAATTAGGGAGCATCTAGTATTTTGGGGAATCAGAGATGCTTAAGACACTGCCCTTGCTTTTAAGGACTTGGGAAGAAGACTAACTAACAAGCAAGCCAACAACTACAAGAGTATGTACAAAAATGTCTAACTAGCACAGAGGAAGTGGTGACTTACTATAGCATAGGGTCGTGCTTCAGTTATCTATTGCCATGTAACAAGCTGCCCCTAAAATTAGTGGCTTAAAACAATAGTAATTGTGATTTCTTATGATTCTGTAGCCTGCATTTGGCTTAGCTGGGAGACTCTTCTGCTTTATGTGTTGTCTGCTGGAGCAGAAGTCCAGGATGGCTTCTTCACTGGCATGTCTGTTGATTCATCTGCAGTGACTGGAAGAGCTGGATACTGGCCAGGCATCTCTCACCCTCCATGTGGCATCTCCACCTGGCTGGCTTGGCCTTCCTTACAATATGACTTCTCAGAGTAGTCAGACTTCTTTTGGCAGGTAGGTTCTAAGAGGGAGGACATAGAAGCAGATAGTTCTTTTCAGGTCTGGGTTTGGAAGTCCCAGAATGTCACTTCCATCATATTTTATTGTCAAAGCAGGTTACAAATCCAGACCATATTCAAAGAGAGGAGACATACATTTCACTTCTTGATAAGTGGAGTGTCATGGAATTTAAGGCAGACATCTTTAGAGACTACCACAGGAAGAAAGTCTCATAAAATAGTGATTGGATTGGCCATGGAAAAACTGTTCAAGCATAAACTCAACGCAATGTACTGCGTGTTTGTGTTCTCCCAAAATTCATATGTTGAAATCCTAACCCCCAATGTGATGGTATTAGGAAGTGGGACCTTTAGTAGGTGATTATGTCATGAGAGTGAGCCCTCATCCATGGTATAGAGCCTTTATAAAAGGGACCCCAAAGAGCTCTCTCATCCCTTTTGCGCCATGTGAAGACACAAGGAGAAGTCTGCAGTCTGCAACTTTGAAGAGGACATGTTGAAATCCTAACCCCCAATGTGATGGTATTAGGAAGTGGGACCTTTAGTAGGTGATTAAGTCATGAGAGTGAGCCCTCATCCATGGTATAGAGCCTTTATAAAAGGGACCCCAAAGAGCTCTCTCATCCCTTTCGCGCCATGTGAAGACACAAGGAGAAGTCTGCAGTCTGCAACTTTGAAGAGGATCCTCACCAGAACCTGACCATGCTAGCTGGCACTCTGATCTCAGATTTCCACTCTTCAGAAATGTGAGAAATATGTTTCTGTTGTTTGTAAGCTATCCAGTCTATGGTACTTTGTTATTACACCTCAAACTAAGACAGTCACTTAGAATCTTTTGGTCTTCATGAATAGGGATTTCCCTTCCCCACCTCGTTGCCCAGAGAACCAAGTGTGGTTGACTTCTGGCATAAGGAGACATAGAGAGTAGCTATTTGAGATGTGATAAAGAGCCAATTGTCCATTCTAGACCCTTCTTTTGATGAGCCTGACCTAACTGGTCTCTCCACATTCCTGGAATTTATTTATTTTTCTCTTTGTGACTTACTTCAGTCAATGACAACCCTGTCAATAACCTGGAGAAGAGATATGTCCCTCAGACAGGAAAGTAGGGCCGAGGGAAGGGTTCTCGTGGGCTCAGAAAGAGTAACAAACACTTGGCCTCTTTTGGTCCCATCTGGAGATGAAATTGGAGAGAATACAGGATATACCAGGAACCCAGTTTATATGAGAGAAGCCAAAGTGGCTTCACTATCGCTATTCTTATGGGACTAACAGCTCATTTCTGTAAAATTTCTGTTTCAAAAACTCTGAAAATCATGTTATTTCTATGCTGTCTGCACTTTAGAGAATTACTTTTTGGCTATTCTATCTCTGGATTTAGTGAATTTCATTGAAATTTCCATCTTTCTCAGCTGTGCTAAACAGAACTAAGGGTAGGAATTTAAGCCCATACTTGGGCCAGAACCATAAAGTTGGAGCTGTCCCTGTTCCCCATTGCCTTTCAGGGTCTGTACAGTGGCAGTGTCAGGAAAAGCAAGAAGAGTATCCCAAGCAAGGGATGGGAGTCTGTGGCCAGCAACCTCTACTTGCCTGAATCTCCTTCTCCTCTTCTCAAGTCTGGGAGGTTCTGCATTTTACTTTGAGTTCTTTACAGGAGACTGTTGCTAGAGTCAGGGTAGAAGATGGAGGGTCTGAACTAAGCTACTGTTGGAGAGAAACATCCAGGCATCTCTGTCCATACCTACCCTCTCCACCCACCCACATGTGTACCCTCTGTCCTGGGACAAGGTGGCTCAAAATTGCTGCCTTGTTTGCGCAAGAGCTTGTTTTCCCATCCTGGGGGACCCCTGCACTTTTTCAGGGCACTGACAGCTCTGCCTGTGAGTAATCCTCTGCCTGGGAGCTGCCTGCCTTTATCATCTCCTTTGAAAACAGTCCCTCCTAAGTTGGATGGGAAGTGCCTGGGAAGACATTGTAACTTTGGAGTCCAAATGCCGCCTTATTTAGTGTAAAGACAAATGGAATCCCAAAGTTTGTTGCCCTTAATGAAACAGAGGCTAACCTGGAAATTAACAGCATGAACTATGAGCCCGGTGGACCCCTTCCCATCTGGGGAACAAGTTGGGCCCGACATCACTATTGCTCCCGGAACAGGCTGTTCAGAGAGGAGACCGGACAAAGCAGACTCTCCATACTTAAGGGATCTAAATGTTTTAGGATTTTCTCCCCAAATGTTTTTTGAGAACTAAACATTTCTGAAACATTTTGATATCAAGGCAGGGAGAAAAATGGAGAAAAAGAATCACTACAACATTAAGAGGTTAGAATTACTATCATGCCCATTTTACAAAGGCACGGTGAGATGAAGACACTAGCCTACGTTTACATGGCCAACAATAGCAGAGATTTGAATCTAGGACTCTTTGGCCCTAGATAGCTCCCCCTCCCTGATTAAATCCTGGTAGTTAGATAATGTTGTGAGGAGCTCTAGGCAGGGCCTTTCCACTGCTCTGCCCCAGGATGCTTTCTCAGGCCTGGCCAGCTCTTACTCTGTCCTTTTCCTTTTTCTGACATGAACTGCAGGGACTTGGCCCACCCTTTCCACTGCTCTGCCCCAGGATGCTTTCTCAGGCCTGGCCAGCTCTTACTCTGTCCTTTCCTTTTTCTGACGTGAGCTGCAGGGACTTGGCCCATTTTCTTTTTCCTATGGAGCTTCCAGCACCCCCTACATCCCTGGGTTCCTTCCCTGAGTCTTGGATGCACAGTGGGCTGGCTGCACTTTTCCCAATTCCCGGCTTCCTCTCTGCTCTCAAACACAAGCACTCACACCTTTTGTGTTTCAAGGATTTCTCTGCAGGTCTCTATAAGGACACAGAGAGGGAACGACAGAAATAAGAACCCTGCAAAGGCTCTTATTTACAGTCCTGGTCTCTAGGTGTAGAGTCCCTAACCCCCTCATGAGATGGCTAAGAAAAGCCTTGGTAACCATCACACATCCATTCTTTATTTCAGAAACTGGAGCTCATTAAAGCTCCCCTCTTTTCTCACTGTACCCAGCTTAGGGATGAACATGAGGCTGCTTCTTTCCCTTAGAAGCTTCCCCTCTGCCCAAAGACTTCAGCCTGGCTGAAAGGATGCTTTCTCAGGCCTGGCCAGCTCTTACTCTGTCCTTTTCCTTTTTCTGACATGAACTGCAGGGACTTGGCCCACTTTCTTTTTCCTATGGAGCTTCCAGCACCCCCTACATCCCTGGGTTCCTTCCCTGAGTCTTGGATGCACAGTGGGCTGGCTGCACTTTTCCCAATTCCCGGCTTCCTCTCTGCTCTCAAACACAAGCACTCACACCTTTTGTGTTTCAAGGATTTCTCTGCAGGTCTCTATAAGGACACAGAGAGGGAACGACAGAAATAAGAACCCTGCAAAGGCTCTTATTTACAGTCCTGGTCTCTAGGTGTAGAGTCCCTAACCACCTCATGAGATGGCTAAGAAAAGCCTTGGTAACCATCACACATCCATTCTTTATTTCAGAAAGTGGAGCTCATTAAAGCTCCCCTCTTTTCCCACTGTACCCAGCTTAGGGATGAACATGAGGCTGCTTCTCTCCCCTAGAAGCTTCCCCTCTGCCCAAAGACTTCAGCCTGGCTGAGCACTGGAGATCTTTTGCCTCTCCTGGGCAGTTGGCCTCTCTGGAGCCTTCCGGATTGGGTGGGTTACTCAATTTCCTGGTTTCTGCCATTCCCAACTGGTCCTCTGGGGTCACTGTCTCTTTATGACTTCTGGGCCCCAGTCTTTTCAGGCAGTGAAGACCCTAGCTAAGTGACAGGCAGCTGCCCCTGTCCGATTAGGATACTGGTCTCAGAAGGCATCACAGGATTGCAGATTGAAGAAGTAGGTCCTGTCAACCAGATCACTTACCAACAGACTACACACATATTTTCTCAAAATTTAAAGCATTCAATTTCTTACTGCCAAAGAAAATTTCCACAGGGAAATTTGAGTCATGAAATCGGGTGCTACTGTGGTTTTATTTTCTGTTTTGTTTTTTCTTTTTTCAGTGGAGAGATGATACAATTAGGTTGGAACCCAAGAGGTGATTGTCTCACCAGGAGACTCTTAGGGGAAAGCAGAGACAGTGTAGCTTGAAAATAGTCCAGTATCAGCCACAGTCATGGAGTGGGAGGAAGAGTCAGCATCCTCAGCGGGCAATGAAAGTCAGTTATTCATTACCACCAAGACTTGACAGTACACTGAACACCCGACATTCTATTTATGCCACATAAAATAACGTGATACAATTTTTATGACCCAATTTAACCCAGTAGAGGGTATCGGTTTAATAAAGACAAGGACAATAGAATTAAAATTGTCTATAGATCTACATAACAAAAGGCCAATA
>NW_007727797.1:65152-69377 GCF_000696425.1 Galeopterus variegatus
GCGGGTGCGCCGCCACACTCCCAAGCGGCGCACTGTAGCAGTGGGCCACTGGGCCGGCCCATGCCTTCATTTGTAATCTGGAGGACACGCACCCACTGCCCTGGCTCGTAAGGACTGAATGAGGTGTAGAGTGGAAAAGCAGATAGCATAGGGGCTGGTACATAGAGCACCATTCCTTTCTTTCCTCTCAGCTTCCTGATCCCACTGTCCACCGTCCGCTGTTTCTATATCTTGGTCTGTACCTGTGATCGGAGCCAGGCAGATCAGGGTTTAAACCACAGTTGTACCGTGTACTGGTTGTTTGACTTTAGGCAGTTATCCAATCTATCTAAGCCTCCGTGTTGACATCTGTAAAATGGAAATAATATTTCTACTTTAGGGTTATTTGTGAAGGTTAAATGAAGTAGTATGTGTAAAGCCCCTAATGAAGTACCTAACTTAAGAAGATACGGTCAAGGAAAACATGATTTAAGTATCCCAATAGAGGTCAAAGGCCTTAATCAGCTGATGTACATCAGGGAGTGCCTGAAGACCACGTGGCTCTGAGTCAAAGCAGGATTGTAGTTCTACGGAGTGAGGAGAAGAGGGGATACGTGTCCTTGTGGTCGGTTTGGCTCAGGGAGCCATTTCTCCACTAACTGCCATGAAACTTGAGCTTGGAGCTGTGCCTCTTCTTCAGGATCATTGACAAGCTGCTTGAAATTCTTTTTCTTTCAGCTTGCCAGTGCAATGGCCACAGCAAATGCATCAATCAGAGTATCTGTGAGAAGTGTGAGAACCTGACCACAGGCAAGCACTGCGAGACCTGCATATCCGGCTTCTATGGTGATCCCACCAACGGAGGGAAATGTCAGCGTAAGTCAAATTGGCCAGGTTTACTGATTGCAAATAAGGTGGACACAATACTTCTATTTGACATAAATATCCAGGAGGGAAAAAGCCACTTTGTTTTGGATACTACATTTCTTATTAAGTCATACTTGTCATGAGTGCTGCTGGGCTGGCAGGGAGAGCTGAACAGTGAGGTGTCGGAGTAGCCAGTTAAAGCAGCAAGCCAAAATGAAAGAGTTAAGCCTTTAATCACATTTTGCCATAGGATAACAAGGGAACAGTGTGCTGTCTCTGGTCCGGTGGATATGAGAGACATAGGATCGTCTAATTGTGGACGAATTCTGAACTAAAGGTTCTGACAGTGAGAGTGTTATGGACCTGGAGGTCGTGGGGAGAGTGAAGGGTGGAACGTCCTGGGTCCTGAGTCAGAGTGGGAAAAGTGTCTTCAGGGTCTCCCCTCTTCCCCCCATAAGGAGGCCTCAGCAGAGACACCTGAAGAAGACCTCAGCCTAAAGCCTCAAATAAAGACACCCAAGCATGAAGGTGCCGGGCTAGGCAAGCATATTATATGAAGAACATGACTTGCTTGGGTGCCAGAGACTTTTACTGCAACTCCCTAAGAGACTGCAGGCACTTACCATGTAGAAGGCTGCTGCAGGGAGGGCAGCTTTCCCCCTGCAGCCTGCCAGGCAAAGCCCTTGTAATTGCCTAAGTTCAGGCTCGAAAAATCACACATAGGTTTTTAACCAGGAGACAGACTCCTTAATACTTCTAGGTTTTTTTTTTTTTTCCTTTTTGTCTTTTTTCGTGTCCGGCAACAGATCGCAACCCTCAGTGTCGCGCCTGTACCGGACCGGACTGGCAACGGGATCGCAACCCTTGGTGTTGTGCCCGCATCTCACTCAGCCAGTGAGCGGGAACCGGTCTGTATGTGGGATCCGAACCCTCGGCGGGAGCGCCGCCGCACTCCCAAGCGGCGCACTGTAGCAGTGTGCCACCGGGCCGGCCCCAGACACCCTTTCTTTAAATACCCAACCGAGATGGTTCAAGATTCCTTCCTTGGTGATTGCAGAAATTCTGGTCTTTCATGGAGTTTTTCTCTGGAAGTATTCTTGAGATTTCCCCCAAGAATCTTTGTGTGAGCCAGAAATGGGTCCCGACCATTGCTTGTCACTTCAGCCAGCCATCTTGCTCCCAAAGTCTACCCTCTGAACTCTAGGTCATCCTTCACTACCTTATTCCCTTTCTCCAGGTTCTTGCTCTTCTGTGTAGGCACAGGTCCTTTCCTAAGCTCAAATCATGCATTTTAGCAAAACTAAATGAAAGGTTTAGTGGTGATAGCTTCAACATATAGACATTCGATCAATCTTAAATGAGGTCCTGGGCATCTTAACCTCTAGCCACCATAAGACATGGCTCCCGCACAGAGATCAGCCCCTTCCTTGGCTTCCTGCCGCCACCTGTTACAGGACTGGCTGGCTATCTGCACATAAAACAGAAATAACTCTGTTATGCCACTCCCTCTATCCAGATTCAGGCCTCCAGAATCATTTGGGGCCCACCAGGAGGGTGATGGGAACACCTTTACCTGCCTTGCCTCCATGGTCTCCCTGTTCTTATCACTGCTTCTTCCCCCCATTATATAAATAAACAGTGGTTTGACCCCTCCATGGGTCAGCATTCAGAAACAGCAGAAGAGGCTTTATCTTTGCCTAACCAAATTGCTGCCTGGAAGTGTTTCCCTCTCCCAAACAAAAAACTAGTCTTGCCTCAAAGGCAGTGTATTAGTTTCCTGTTGCTTCTGTAACAAATTGGCACAAACTTGATGGTCTCAAACAACACAAGTGTATTACCTTATGATTCTAAAAGTCAGAAGTTTTAAATGGGCCTCACTGGACTAAAATTGAGGTGTTGGCAGCAGGTCTGTGTTCCTCTTGGGGGCTTTGAGAATTTGTTTCCTTGCCTTTTCCAGCTTCCAGAGGCCTCCTGCATTCCTTGGCCTGTGGCCAATGGTCAGTTAAGTCTCTCTTGCCTCTGATTCTGACTCCGACTCTGACTCCTGCCTCTTTCTTTCCCTTATAAGGACTCTTGTGATTATAATGGATACATCCAGAGAATCCAGGATGATCTTCCCATCTCAAGATCTTCAGCACATCTGCAAGGTTGCTTTTGCCATGTAAGGTAACATATTCCCAGTTCTGGGGATTAGGACTTGAATCTCCTGTGGGGGTGGAATGGTTGAGCATTATTCTGCCTACCACAGATGAGTTTTCCTTCACTACTTGAAAAATAAGAAAAACCTTTTGATAACTTTAAAATAGTAGTTTGTTCTGAAAACATGTATAAATAACTTGTAATAAGATGGAGACATTTTTGTTGCTGGAATTCTTCATGGGAAGAACCCTATATTTGTTTGGAAGATATAAGGCAATAAGGGGCACGGAAACAAAAGGAGCTGGGTGTGTGGGGGGGATAGGGAAGTGAGTCCTTTAGGACATTTTAAAGTAACAAAAGATGGTCACTATAGTGTATGCTAAGGATGGTGGTGCCTGTTAACTGGAGGACCTTTTATTTACAGAAGAGGGTGATAGAGTCAGCATGTAAACTTGAGAGTAGGAATAGGGGTGAGTTACTTAATAGGAGAGATAGAAAATTGAGACTATCAAAGGGAAATTTAAAATGAAAGGATCCAGTAACTGAATACTGGTGGAAAAGGGAGAGAGAAAGAGAGAAAATAACCAAACTAAACTAAATAAGAGATAAAACTGTGGACAGGCAGGCGCCATGCTGCCGGAAGCCCAGGCCAGTCCGCACTGCCCAGAGAGGACCAAACTGCCAGCCCACAGGCCCTGAGGTAGCCATGCTGAATTGGCAGTCCCTGCAGGATCCAAGCCAGACACTATGGTTGAATAAGTGGACCATGAAACCCTCTGCCACAATGACTAAACACCAAAAGAAAGATACCAGAAACATGAAAAATCAAGAAAGTATGAAACCACCAAAGGAAAATAATAACTCTCAAGCTCTAGATCCTATAGAACAGGAAGTCCTTGAAATGTCTGACAAGGATTTTTGAGCAACAATTCTAAGGAAACTGAATGAGATACAGGAAAACTCAGTTAGACAGCACAATGAAATGAGAAAAAGTATACAAGACCTGAAAGAAGAAATGTACAAAGAAATTAATGCCCTGAAAAAGAATCTAGCAGAGCTTGCAGAGCTGAAGGATTAATTCAACAAAATAAAACACACAACAGAGAGTTCAGCCAGCAGGCTAGAACAAGCAGAAGAGAGAATTTCTGACCTTAAAGATTGGCTGCTCAAAATAACACAGGCAGACAAAAAAAAAAAAAAAAAAAAAAAAAAAAAAAAAAAAAAAAAAAAAAAAAAAAAA
>NW_007727797.1:69387-101077 GCF_000696425.1 Galeopterus variegatus
AAAAAAAAAAAAAAAAAAAAAAAAAAAAAAAGAAAGAAAGAAAAGAAAAGAAAAGAAAAAAGAATTTTAAAAATTGAAGAAAATCTAAGAGAGATAACAGATAACCTTAAGTGCTCAAATATCTGAATCATGAGTATTCCAGAAGGGGAGGGAAAAGGAAATGGCATTGAAAAAATATTCAATGAAATAATAGCAGAAAACTTCCCAGGTGTAGGGAAAGACACAGATCTTCAGATTCAGGAGGCTCAAAGATCCCTAAACATATTCAACCCAAAAGGTCCTCTCCAAGACATGTTATAGTCAAATTGGCAGAACTCAAAGACAAAGAGAGAAGCTTAAAAGCTGCAAGAGAGAAGCGTCAAGTCACCTCTAAGGGAGCCCCAATCAGAGAAACATCGGACTTTTCATCAGAAACCTTAAAAGCCAGAAAAGAATGGGATGTTATATTTAAAAAACTAAAAGACAAAAATTTCCAGCCAAAAATACTTTACCCAGCAAGGATATCCTTCCAAAATGAAAGACAAATAGTATATTTCTCAGACAAACAAAAACTTCAGGAGTTCACTACCACATGACCAGCCTTGCAAGAGATTCTCAAGGGAGTACTGGGTTTGATACCTGAAAGACAACCATCGCTGCAAAAAATATTCAAGAAAGAACAAAACCCACTAGTAAAATTAAAATGCTAACAATTTTAAAGAGAAAAAAAAGTTTATCAACCACCCCAAGAAACCAACAAACACAGAAGACAAACAGTAAATTAGAAAGAAAGGAACAAAAGATACTTAAGACATCTGAACAAAAATCAATAAAATGCTAAGAGTAAATCAACACCTTTCAGTAACAGCTCTTAATGTAAAAGGATTAAATTCCCCACACAAAAGACACAGGCTGACTGACTGGATTAAAAAGGTAGACTCAACAATATGCTGTGCACCAAGAACATACAATAAGGAAAGCAAATAGAAATGAAAAATGAGCTGGAGTAGCTATTCTTATGTCAGATAAAATAGACTTTAAACCAAAAACCATAAAAAGAGATAAAGAAGGCCACTATATAATAATAAAAGGACCTATCCATCAAGAAGACATAACAATCATAAATATATATGCACCCAACATCAGAGCAGCCAGATTTATAAAGCAAACACTATTAGACCTAAAGAATGTCATAGACACTAATGCCATAATAGTAGGGGACCTAAACAGCCCACTGTCAATATTGGACAGATCATCTAGGCAAAAAATCAACAGAGAAACACAAGATCTAAACAACACTTTAGACCAATTGGATTTGGCAGATGTCTATAGAACATTCCATCCAACAATCTCAGAATATTCATTCTTCTCATCAGCACATGGAACATTCTCCAGGATAGACAACATGTTAGGTCACAATTCAAGTCTCAACAAATTCAGATAATTTGCAATTATTCCATGTATTTTTTCAGATCACAATGGTTTAAAATTAGAAATCGATAACAAACAAAACTCTGGAAACTACAAACACATGGAAATTAAACAACATTCTACTTAATGACATATGAGTCCAAGAAGAAATTAAACAGGAAATCAAAAAATTTATTGAAACTAATGAAAACAATGATACATCATACCAAAACCTGTGGGATACTGCAAAAGCAGTACTAAGGGGGAAATTTATTGCATTAAATGCTTACTTCAGAAGAATGGAAAGATGGCAAGTAAACAACCTAACACTTCACTTCTAGTTCTTTAACACTAGAAAAACAAGAACAATCCAAACCCAAAGTTAGCAAATGGGAAGAAATAATTAAAATCAGAGCAGAACTTAATGAAATAGAAACCCTAAAAATGATACAAAATATCAATGAAACAAAAGTTATTTTTTTAAAAGATAAAGTTGACAAACCATTAGCAAGGCTGACTAAAAAAAAGAGAAGACCCAAATAACAAAAATTAGAAATGAAAAAGGTGATATTACAACTGACACCTCAGAATACAAAGAATCATTAGAGACTACTATAAACAACTATATGCCAACAAATTTGAAAATGTTGAGGAAATGGATAAATTTCTGGATACACACAAACTACCAAAACTGAGCCAAGAAGATATAGAAAATCTGAACAGACCAATAATGGTAAAAGAGATTGAAGCTGTTTTCAGAAGTCTCCCAACAAAGAAAAGCCCAAGACCAGATTGGTTTACTGCAGAATTCTACCAAACCTTCAAAGAGGAATTGATACCAATTCTCTACAAACTATTCCAAAAGATTGAAACAGAGTCCATTCTCCCAAATTCATTCTATGAGGCAAACATCACCGAGATACCAAAATCAGACAAAGATACAACAAAAAAAGAAAACTACAGGCCAATATCTTTGATGAATATAGATACAAAAATTCTCAGTAAAATATTAGCTAATAGAATTCAGCAACACATACACAAAATTATGCACCATGATCAAGTGGGATTCATCCCAGGGATGCAGGGTTGGTTCAACATACTCAAATCAATAAATGTGATACACCACATCAATAAAATCAAAGACAAAGACCATATGATCATCTCTATAGACAGTGAAAAAACATTTGACAAAATTCAACATTTGTTCACAATAAAGACTGTCTACAAGTTAGGTATACACAGAAAATATCTCAACACAATTAAAGCCATATGTGATAAACCCACTGCCGATATCATCCTGAATGGGACAGGAGGTTCCTTAAGCACAGGAACTAGACAAGGATGCCCACTCTCACCACTCCTATTCAATATAGTTTTGGAAGTACTAGCCAGAGCAATAAGAGAAGAGAAGGAAATAAAGTGCATCCAGATTGGAAAAGATGAAGTCAAACTGTCCCCGTTCGCAGAAGACATGATCCTATATATCATACAGCCTAAAGCCTCTACAAAAAAACTCTTAGAGGTAATAAATGATTTCAGCAAAGTTGCAGGATACAAAAGCAACACACAAAAATCAGTAGCCTTTCTATACTCTGACAGTGACCATGCAGAAAAAGAAATCAAGAAAGCTAGCCCATTTACAATAGCCATGAAAAAAGATAAAATACTTAGAGGAATAAAATTAACCAAGGATGTGAAAAATCTGTACAATGAGAGCTACAAACCACTGTTGAGAGAAATTAAACAGAACACAAGAAGATGAAAAGATAACCTGTGCTCTTGGATCAGAAGAATTAACATTGTGAAAATGTCCACACTACCCAAAGTGATCTACAAATTCAATGCAATCCCCATCAAAATTCTAATGATATTTTTCTCAGAAATGGAAAAAACTATCCTAACATTTATGTGGAATAACAAAAGACCATGAATAGCCAAAGCATTCTGAGCAAAGAAAAAAAAAAAAAAAAGCTGGAGGCATAACACTACCTGATTTAAACTATACTACAAAGCTATAATGACCAAAACTTCATGGTACTGGCATAAAAACAGACACATGGATCAACAGAATAGAATAGAGAATTCAGGAATCAACCCACACACCTACAGCCATCTGATCTTTGACAAAGACACCAAGTCTACATACTGAGGAAGAGACTGCCTCTTCAGCAAATGGTGCTGGGAAAACTGGATATTCATATGCGGGAGAAGGAAACTAGACCCATACCTCTCACTGTATACCAAAATCAACTCAAAATGGATTAAGGAATTAAATATACATCCTGAAACAATAAACTTCTTAAAGAAAACATAAGGGAAACACTCCAGGAAGTAGGAGTGGGTACAGACTTCATGAAAACGACCCCAAAAGTACAGGCAAGCAAAGGAAAAATAAACAAGTGGGATTATATCAAACTAAAAAGCTTCTGTACAGCAAAAGAGACAATTAACAGAACAAAAGACAACCAATAGAGTGGGAGAAAATATTTGCAAAATGTACATCTGACAAAGGATTGATATCCAGAATATACAAGGAACTCAAAAAACTTTACAGCAGAAAACCAAATAACCCAATTGAAAAATTGGCAAAGGAGCTGAATAGGCATTTCTCAGAGGAAGATATTCAAATGGACAACAGACACATGAAAAAATGCTTAACATCACTCAGCATTCGGGAAATGCAAATCAAAACTACTTTGACATACCATCTCACTTCAGTTAGGATGGCTAATATCCAAAAAACTGAGAATGATAAATGCTGGCAAGGTTGTGGAGAAAAAGGAACCCTCATACACTGTTGGTGGGACTGCAAAGTGCTGCAGCCTTTATGGAAAACAGCACAGAGGTTCCTCGAACAATTACAGATAGATCTACCATATGACCTAGTTATTCCACTGCTGGGAATATACCCAGCGGAATGGAAATCATCATTTCGAATGGATACCTGTACTCCAATGTTTATTGCAGTGCTATTTACAATAGCCAAGAGGTGGAACCAGTCTAAAGGCCCATCATCAGATGAGTGGATATGGAAACTGTCTTATATCACAATGGAATACTACTCTGCTATAAAAAAGAATGAAGTACTACCACTTGCAGCATCATGGATGTACTTAGAAAAAATTATATTAAGTGAAATAAGTCAGGCACAGAAAAAGAAATACCACATGTTCTCACTTATTTGTGGGAGTCATAAACAAATAAATATACAAACATATAGTTGGGGAGTGGGGAGGAAGACACAACAATCACAATAATTCCTTGAACTTAAGACAAGTGAACAGATGTGATGTTGATGGGGGGGGGGCGGAATTTGTAAAGGGACACAAAAATCAACTACATTGTATATTGATAAATTTTTTTTAAAAAAGATAAAACTGTGGACATAATGGACAATGGACATGTGAGATGAAGGGACATCTCATTCTTTTTTGGGGATCTTCATTCATGTCCACATTGCTCACTGGTGCCATGGGGGAGGTGAGGTAGGAGATGAAAAAGGATTCTGAGTTGTACAGCAGAGGTGATTCCAGTGAAGGCAGTGGCACTTGCAGGACTCAAGGACAAGAGAAGAACTACATTTGGGTTGCTGTTGGCATAGACAGTAACTGGTTTCTCCCATTATCCTCAGCACAAACTTCTCTGGTCTGTGTGAGCTATCTTGCATCATCTGGCCTCTGTCAGCTCTGCAACCAACCCTCTGAGCACTTTCTCCTCACTACCAGCATCTTCTCTAAATTCCATTAAGGTCCCCAGATGGCCCTAATTTTTATTTGTTTATTTATTTATTTTTACATCCACCTCTCTAACTAGTCTGTAAACTCAACAAAGACATGTATGCTTTTTCCATCGTTACATAGCCAGCACCTAACCCTGAACCTCGTACATAGAGAGATACATGGTATTTGTTGAATGAATTTAGAGTCATCTTTGGCATATTCTCCTTCATTTCATTTATCAGCTTATCTCTAAGTCCCAGTTGTTTTTTTTTTTTTTTTTTTCACTCATTTCTTTCTTTTTTTTCTTACTGTGGTGGCCGGCTAGTACAGGGTTCAAACCCTGGAACTTGGTGTTACCAACACCATGCTCTAATCAACTGAGCTAACTAGCCAGCCCCCCTTTGCTCACTTCTGACACCTCTTCCTGTCCATATCCATGGCTTCTGCCCAAAGAGGGTGCAGAAGACAATGAGATGGACTAGACCATGGTGAACAGACATGCACACCAGGATGGAGATAAGGCCCTGGAGATAAGCCCCATGTCAGGTGAGAGGAGCCATGAGGTACCAGGTGAGAAGATCAAGTCCAGTGCCCAGAGCTCATGGTCAAGGCAGGTAATATGTCCATGTGCTGCTCTACAAGAGGAACAGGTGGGTGTCTGGCAGCTGTTGGGACCAATGAGATGTTGGAAAGGAGGCAGATGTCTTGGACACTGAGGGTTTGGGGCTAAAACTAGAGCATGTGTGTGCGTGTATGTGTGCTCACACTTACTGTCTCAACTCTGGACTATTGAAACTACTTTAGTTTCTTTCCACTCTCAGCTCACCTACACAATGTGTCTTGATCCACTTATTAAAGTGCTGATCCAATCCCGTCATTTTTGCTAAACTTTCCATGACTCCTATTGTCAGCAAAAGCAGAAACTTCCCGCCCCGGCATCCAAAACCCAACCAGTCCCCACTCTTCTTTTTCAGTTTAACCAGATTGCTCTGTTTCTGTAATCTATGTTGTCCTTTCCTGCCTTCATGCCTTTGATTTGGCCATTTCCTTACTTTTGAAGACATTCCCTATCTCTATTTCTGGAATAGTCAGCTTGGTGCTGCAGGGAAAGTCATATCTGGACTTTGCCGCGGGTTCTACCCTCTATTATTTGTGGTTTGGGGCATGCTGCCTAACCTCCCAGAACCTCACTTTACTTATCAGTTAAATGGAGATGAATACCCATTTGGTAGGGTTGTTGGGAGGATTAAGTGTGATGTTGCATGCTAATGTCTGGCACATAGTTGGTGCTCAAAACTGTTGGTGACCCATTCTTCGGATCCATCTCAGCTGACATCTCCTTCAGGCACCTCTCAACCACATGTGATCTCTGTTCCCCTCAATCCCCTCAGGCACTTGTTGGTGCCTCTCTCATAACTTCTGCATTTTCTGCATTTTCTTAATAGTATCATCTCCCTTGTTCTAGCTCCTTCTTTAGGTTTTAAGCTCTTGAGGGCAAAGCGGGAATTGTCTTTATCTTAGCAGCCTCTGCAGAAGTTGTTACAGAACTGGCACAGTGACTTGCAGCTGTGCTCAAAGTAGTTTATAATAGTAGTTAATAGTAATTTGCTGAAATTCCTTGAACTTGTTAAGATAAGTGAACAGATATGATGTTGATGGTGGGGGAGGGGGAAGAGGGGAAGGAAGAATTGGTAAAGGGACATGAAAATCAACTACATAGTATATTGATAATTAAAATAAACAAACAAAATAAAACAAAAAAACCCAAAGGATAAATAAGTAAATAAACACTTAATTGAAATGTCTAAAACATAATCCCATTGTTGTTCTGAGAAACGTCAGTCTTAGGAGCCACAACCAGCCCAGGCCATCATGCATTATTCATGAAAAAGTCACCCTCAATGCTCCTGTTTCCTGGTCCACCATCAGAGGAGGAGGCAGGTCAGCCATGTGGGCTGGACACATTTACATTTCAGAAGATCTGATCTCTCTGCTCATTAGCATGTTCTAGCTCCAGTAAGGTTAGCTCAGCGTTGCCAATCACAGAACCAAAGTTCTTGTAGTTCCCTCTCATAGATGCTCTAGCAGGAATACTGGTCTTTCAATGCAGTGCCAACTCAAACGTTATTATTTGTTTTTTTCACATTTTTAGTATTTCAAAAATGTAAAACCCTAACAGTACAGACCCAGAGGAGAGAAATTACTTAGTGAAAAAAGGACATATTTGGCATAAAAAAAATGTTTGGGGAAAGGAGGTACAGAGAATCTGGATGTGGTAGCAGATGGATCCTGCATAAGAAGAAACCAGAATATTCCTTTATTTTTGTTTCCTAACTTGACACAAAGTTTGAGGGTTTTCTGCCATCACAGATTAGGCAGGGCTGTGATAGCTATGTAGCTGATTTCATGTACTTTGACGGTTGCATCACAAGTCTGACAGTTAAAAATCCACCTCCCGCCTCTCATCACAGTGGAATGTTGATGTTATGTTGGTGTGTTCTGGGAGCATCCTGAAGCTACTACACTTAGAGAACCAAGGATGTTTCAGTCTTTTTAGAATTTAAAGCAAACATGCTTATTTTGAATTGATTTACTTGCAGAGTGACATGTTTCTGGAAGGACTGAGCAATCAACTAGAGGTCATTTCAGGTTGAGTTGTAGGAAAACCCACAGTCTCTTCCCTCACACCCACTATTCTTGCCAAATTCCTAGCAGGCCCTCCCCAGTTGGTAGAGGCACCATATCTTTGCAGATGCTAAACCCTCTGTTTAGAATACTTCCCGTCCCAAGCCCTTGGTGGGGACAAGGTCATCTTTAGCTAAGATCAAATGTCATTTTTCCCAATCACAGGCAGAGTGAACTGCTCCCATTTTTTGTTCTCACATAAATGTATACACCTCTCTCTAGTGCTGTTTTTTATATTGCCGAAATTGTTTGCTTATATTCCTCTCTCTTTTTCTAGATTGCGAATCCTTTAGTGACAGAGATGATTTTCTTATCTGAGACCATTTTCCTGCTTTTCTTTATATCTCATGACTTGCATGGAAATTAAAAGAAAACAAAACCCACAAGCCAATCTCAAGGAATTGGCAGTTATGAATACAAACAAGAAGAGCTTAAAATTCTGCTGTACAATGATTAGAATTATAGAAAACTGTAAAAAAGTAAAATGGTACTATAGAAGATTATAAGGGTGAAACACAAAACAGACATGATCAAAATATATGTAACACCTGAAAACACGACTGGACTTTATGTAAACAAGAAATAGACATCTATAGAATTTAAGTCACTTCTTCCCCTCCACTCCTTTATTATTTACTGGTGGTTCTCTTAGGAACTACCCTTTCCCACTTAGGTTATTTTTACTTACCATCAAAATAGGTAGTTGAAATAATAGTTATATTTTATATGGAATAGTTGGTTTCACTGCTCATTATTTATTCATTTCAGTAGCCCAAATTTCTCCTCTTTGTCATTCTGTATAATGCCCTCCAAAGATTTCCATAGAATAACTATTTGAGTTGCACAGTTTCTGAAGAATTTCAGGTCTTAATACTTTCATGAAAAAATAATAGCTTCAATGAACATAGCCCTGTTGTATCACTTTCTTTTTCTTGAAAAATTTTGAAAATAGAATTCGTTGTCTTCTGACACTGTAAATTGTAGTAGAGAAATGTGAAACTATTCTGATTTAGGCCCACTGGATTTTTTCCTAGGTAATACATCTCGAGGACATAAATGCGTAGCTAGAGAGATGGCAGATAGATACTGTGAGATAAAGATGTTCTCCCCAATCCTATTACCCATCCAGCTGGTATCCACCCCCACCTCACCACAGGTAATGATTTTTACTATATCTAACTAATAAATAATATAACCACTAGAAGAAGTTTCTTATACATCAACAGGTAAACATAAATATATATTCTTTTTCCCCCCTTCAAAAAACAGGTAAGAGGGAAAGGAGTGAAGATCATTATTTTTATTTCTTTGGAAAGAAAGCAGAATACAAAAGACACAAGAAGAGGTAGATTAGCTCTCAGATTAAGCTAATGATTAATGAGGCTTGAGAGAAGTGAAAAAATCCAAAAAGGTCCTAGTTCCTTACCTGCTGTAAAAGAGACTCTAAAGTTATGCTGGAATAGATAGATATAAATTGATGGTTATGGTACATGGGTTATTTATGGAAGGTCTGAAGTTAATGATGAGTAATGTTAGAGTATTTACCGTCTAACTCATACTAGAATAAAAGAAGAAAATAATGTTGCTCATAACAGAGAAGGGACCTCAAGGAAAAATAATGTTTAAAAGCATAAACTAGGATGACAGATTTAATATTGCAGTGATCATCATGCTATCCACATTGAAATAGTGGTTTGATAAGTTATACTTTATTGGCCCTTTGGAATGTGGCAAAGATAAAGGAAATAATCTTTGTAAAGATGGGGTGAAGGGAAAAAGCATTTAAGATGTGAAGTTAAGTGAAAAGCTGATATGCTTATTGGGATTGCAGCTGTGGAATAAATCTGTGGACATATGGGGAGCCTTGTGGAAGGGTGGAGATGTTGAGATTGCATGATTTTTTTGTTACTATTTTTCTTAAGCAAAATTTCCTTTAGTTTTGTTTTTGTATTGCCTTTTCCTTTATTAAATTAAAAATAATGTCAATAATTATAGCCAATGAAACCATCCTAAGATAAATTTTTAGAAGTTTAAAAATCTCTTTGAATTGCCCTCCATTCTAATCCTCCTGATATTAGCAATGTCAACAACCTTCTGTATATCTTTCCAAAATTTCCTTTATGCTTAAATGAATGTAAACACACATTTAGGGACTTTTTGATTGGCATTGGTGTTTTCATAGAAATGAAAATGTACCTCGCAAATTGCTTTTCTCATTTAACAATATATCATGGATTTAACACTATATCATGGAAAATAGAAATGAATCTATTTCAATATTTTTAACAACTGTATAATAGTTCATAGTATTGATCTGCCACAATTGAGTCGAGAACATCCCTTCTTGCTAGACATTTAAGTTCTTCACAGGTTTTTGGTTTTATAAACAACAATGCAATAAACATCCTGATACATATATCCTTATGTACAGAAGCTTTTATTTCTATTAGGTTCTCCAAAGTGAGAGGTTGGTTCAGACAGTTGGTCGTATTGCTTATTAAAAAAGAAAGGACTGGGGGGAAAATATTTTTTATTTACTTTTGCCCTAGTTTTCTGAGATGATCATTCTTTGTAGGAGCAAAAGTGAAAGCTTGAAGTTGGCTTCCTCTTGGCCCTACCCTGGTACATTACAGATGAAATTTTAGGTCAGAAGATGGGAGACATAAATTTTGAGGGCGAGAAGAAGAGTAATAGAAGGAATCAGAGAAGAAGGGATCTGTGCCAAAGAAAGAGAGACTTTAAAGAAAAAGAGGTGGTTGACAGAGTTAAATGCTGCAGAGAGGCAAAGGAGAAGCATCCCTTTTACTGATGGAGAGGTGGGCTGTTCACAAAATTTCTTGTCTCTCTCCTGGCACAGGGCAAAATGGCACTTCTTCCATTCCTTTGATGTTAGGCATGGCCATGTGAATTGTTTTTGTGAATGAAACTTGTACAGAAGTGAGATGTGTCCCTATGAGGTAGATGACTTTAAGAGCTGATGTTCAATTCCCATGTCTCTTTCCCTATCACAGTAACTGGTGACATTTCAGATACAAGGCTCTATAAGCCAGAGTCCCTGAGTGCAAATGACATATAACAAAGCCCCTTTACCTACCAGCCAATGTGGGATGGACTTATGTAGTATAAGGGAGATATAAACTTTGTTCTTTTAAGCCACTAATATTTTAGGGCTGTTTGTTACTTAGCCCATCCTGACTGATACAGTCACCTAGTAACGAGGTTCAGTTGAGAGATACTGAAGTCAGATCTCTGAGGGTAAAGAATAGTCAGATGGTAGCTCAGGGTGTTAAAAAGTGGGTGTGTAGTGAGGAAGTGTAAGTAGTTGAATCTCTTTCAAGGTTGCTTAAGGACTATCAGAACCCAGTTCTGCCAATTGGTTAAATAAATGCTTTTGGGGGGAATCCAGGAATAATTCTAGAGCACTTTAAAAATAAACTTAGAAAAATTAACTGCATAAATAATGACAAAACCAAGACATACACTGTAGAACTCTTTATACAAAAATTAAGATTCCAGCAACTTTTATGCATCTCAATGTGTTCTGAAGATTTATGAATATCACACAATAAATTCCTCTTTGTTTACTTCTAGGAAAAAATTTGTTTCTCCAGATGAAATATATTTCCTTTGATTAGTCTGTGAGAACTAGATCAACATCTCTATGAACCCTTGTTTCCCACTCTCCTCTGTGTCTTGGCTGCCAGGGGTCTCAGAGTTATGTTCGAATGAAAAAATTATCCTCTACTTAGATGGTTTGATACAGCTCTCTCCTCTTAGGGATTAACTTATGAAGCAGGGCAGCATCAAGCATGGAGTCTGTGCCGGAAGATCTAGAGAACTAGACAACCCAAGGTGGCCAAAGGCAGCAAAGGCTGGTCAAGACAATTTGGGATATTTTATAACTGGAAAAGACATTTCAGAAATGGTATGGAAGCAAAAGAAAAGACGAAGGGTGTGTGTGTGTGTGTGTGTGTGTGTGTGTTTGAGATATAGCAAAAACCAGCAGCACCTCGAGAATCATTCAGCAATAGTTGCACAGTCTGAAAGTAGAAAATAACGTAGATAAGGGCCTGGTTTCCAGCAGATAAGACCAGAACTGCCTACCACACAAGATCAGAATTTTTAAAACTGTGGGCCACATGTGTTTAGTGCATTGTGAAACTGATTTAGAGCATCCTGACCAACGTTTAAAAACATGGATTAGAAAACATCAGCAGGCATTCTGTGGAGTAAAGTTAGGTTTGTTTTTCAAATGAAACTATGTTTCTGTGTGTGTGTGTGTGTGTGTGTGTGTGTGTGTGTGTGTGTGTGTGTGTGTGTGAGTCCCTAGCTGTGATCAAGAATGCATTTCTTACTGTGGGTTCTGGGTCCATAAAAAATTTAAAGCCACCTGTCTAGAGCCTGTAGGGAGCCTAAATTTATTCTATGAAGACAGGGGCAGACGGGCAACAATAGGACCAAAACTGCGCGATACCAAAAGATGGGCGAAAGCTGGGTATTGCTGAGGAAAGAACGCCTTATGAGGGGAACGACAGTGGCGATACCACTGATCTGGAGTGAGATGGAACTGGCCAAGCATGCAGACAATTGGGAACAGTTTAAATGAGTGTGCAGCATTGGCAAGGCTGAACAGAGTTTGTTAGAGTCAATAAATGTTTAAATTGGTAAACCACGTCAGTAGCAATTTGTGTTAAACCTCCTTCCTTGATCTTGGATCAATTTCCTCCTGCATAATAAGCCAGAGGGATAATCTGAGAGAGAAAAACTGAAGGTCAAAATCAAAAGAGTGGTGCCGAGCAGAAAGGCCTGAGGTGGGGTGAGTACCGTGGAAATGTGAAGGACACAGTGAGTGGGAAGCCTGGAGAATTGGGGCAGGGCAGGTGCTGGGTGTCCGGCAGACCCTGGACATGGGGAGGTGCTAAGGGCCTGTTTCAGGGGGTTCTGCTGCTTGGTGAGTGCAAACCTGCAAGATCAAAGTTCCCATGAAGCACCTAATACCTTTCTCTTTGTTACAGGGCTTTTGGGCTCTGTTTATCTTTGGATGATAATGTCTGAATCTTTCATTAAAAGCCACTTCAAATCCTCTTCCTGAACAGTAGTATGTAAGTTATAAATAAGTAAATAGAGATTGCTAAGACTGTAGTGCATTTTATTTTATGTCATGTCCTCTTGTTTATAATACGCTTTGTGAGTTTACAGGCTGTAGTTCCCCCACTATCAACAGAAGTTTGAGAGAGCATCCAACATGACAAAAGTGACTGCTATACTAGGGATGTACAGATACTTTAAACTGCCACAATAGTTTATCTTCTTTCATTACCTTCTATATCTTTCTCATTTTCCTTGCATGCATAATTATCTCACCTCTGAAGACTGTTTTAGACGTAGAGCCAGAATTATAACAGTACAGAGATTTTTCCCCCCTATTTCCAGCACTTTGGCTGTGCCTGGCATGCTGCAAATATATCATCATCCAGACTAAAATTGTAATTCTTGGTGTGTACAATATCACTGCGGTTAAATTGGTGATAAAGAAGAATTCTGCTCAGGTTATTGTCAATGATAGAGACCAAAGCATGTGGTTGTTTGAACATTTATCTTTTTCTCTTTGTTTTCAGGAAGGTTATAAGAACAAAAAGATCTTCATTAGATAGTAACATATTTTATTTAACCTTACACTGCTTAATAAATAAGAACACGTTTAAGGCAAGATAAAACATAAAGCAAGATATTTTTTTAAAAATTGATTTTATTTTTAAGAACAGTTTTGGGTTCATGGCAAAATTGAGCAGAAGAACAATGTTTTTAAAGACATAAATCTTTCCTAAAAATTGTTAACCTTTGTCACAATGTTAATTGCTTTCTATCACTAGTTAACCACACTTTTGTGTTTATTTGTTTATTTACTTATCCATCTGTTTATTTATTTCTTTACCACTTGCAGATAAAATGGTCTGTGAAGTTTAGTCCTTTGGCCCATCCACAGGCTCTAACAATCTGGCCCCTACTTTCTGGCTCCAGTTTGCATCATGATCACTGGTCTTGTGCATTCTTGGCTCTGATTAATTCTAAAACTTAGGTTTTTTTCCACTATACCACTTTGCTAATTTCTTGAAGGACCCAGGCTCTCAATTGCTTTATGAACCTTTAAAACCTATAGAAAAAAAATCAAAGCCAAAACTAAATTAAAAAACCCAAACGGATTTTTTCCCATAATTTCAAGTATTACTTTTCCTTTTTTAGAAACGTTCAAATATCTGTCTTGATAAAAAGATACAAAATGCTTAGGGAAAAAAAGAACCTATATGCTCCTTCTGACTATCCATGTCCCTGACCCCTGCCCCCTAAAAACAGCCAAGAAAATTTTTCTTAAAGGAAGGTTTGCTTTGTATTTGGAGGTAGCAGAAGTGAATTGTAAGGATAACGCATTCTACGTGTGTGCTGGGATTTCTAATCACCCCTTCTTTGGCTGACTTGAAAAATTAAACATGCCATGTCCTGTGTACAACCAGATGTGCATGAGTCCTCATTGCTTTGAATAGTTCCAGATCCTTAGTAATTTGAGTTTATCTCAAAAATTACTGAACTGCATGGCAAGAAATTAAAGTAAAAATTACATTCATCCATCACCTCTTATGAGCCATGAAAAACTACAAGGGAAATAAATCTTTGCAAGCAAGACAGTTTCTGTTATAAGTGGTTCTTTTCGCTTCAAATGCATTAATATTCAAAACCATAACCTGTCGCGTGTGCTTTGCGTGAGAAGGGGAACAAATCAATCCCCTCCTTCTGTTTACTGTGTTGATTAACACTGTTCTTGTCTGTGCCTGGAGCAGCTGCTTCTCCCTTAAAGGTGTAGGTACTTAGGAAATCCAAAACAGAGGGAGGGAATTGGTACTTATTATGAGCCTACTGTGTGCCACGCTCAGTCCTCCCAACAATTCCAAGAAGGTTTTTCTATCCCCACTTTCCCATGAAGGAAAGAAAATAAAGATCAAAGGGCCCATGAAACTCTAGCAAGCTGATACAGCGAGTAAGCATGAACCGGGTGTGAATCCAGCTCACTCTAACTCTGAAGTCCACGACACCTCTCACAAATTAATCAAGGAAGCAAGAGAAAGGATGCTTCAAGCAACTAGAGCCCTTCAACTGTCACAGAGCAGAGAATGGAGGACTGCCCCTTTCCTCAGTTCCTAAAGACAGCTCCTTCTCTCTGCTCACGGTTCACCCAGAAGTCATAGCGTGCTGTTCACTCTGTGTGTGATCATCTGGGCTGTGAGTGGGAAGCTGCTGCCACAAGTGACTCATGCCATGTGCCCCCACACAGCTCTCAGAAGGGTGTGGAATGTTCCCACCTCAACTGTGTTCAGAGGCAGTTCATTCCTCCTGTGTGGCACAGTTGTTCCCTAGATATCTGGCAGTAGGTCCCCCATTGTTAACCTCCAAATAATTATCAAAGTCAGAATCAATGTCTTTCAGGTAGAAAACCACTCTCCACTCTTTGCAGAAAGGAAGGTTGCAGTCTAGTTGGCTGGTGACTGATGACAGGGCACTGTGGCCTTGCTGGCTCTCTTCTGCTCTCTGCTTGGACCCTTGGCACTAGCTGTTGCTTATGGGGAAAATACAGGAAGCAGTTTGCTGTGGATTGATTGAATCGTGTCCCCCAAAGTTCATGTATTAGAAGCTTAATTCCCACTGTAACTGTTGAGGGCAGGAAATACTATTATGGTAATTGAAGACGTGATTAGATTGTAGGACCATGCTTTAGTGAATAGATTAATAATGGTAGTCTGGGCATGGTTTTGAGGGCTTTAAAAAGGAGAGCACATGAGGAGCTATCTCTCTGTCTCTGTGCCACCATTTTCTGCCATGTGATATCCCTGGGTCACTTACACCACAACCAAGACCCTCACCATATGTATTCCCTGGACTTAGGACTTTATAGCCTCCAAAACTGTAAGCAATAAATTTCGTTTTCTTATAAATTACCCAGTTCTGTGTATTTTGTCATAAGCAACAAAAAGAGACTAAGACACAATTCTTCCCCACAGCTGTCCCGAGCCCAAGGCTGGTTAAGCAGCAGCCTCAGTTGGTATCTGTGTCTTTCATGGCAGAGAAAAATCTTGAGCCTTTTCTGCAATTATAACACCCTCTTTGTAGGCAACCAAAACTGTAACTGTTTTCCTGGCCCATCAGAGAGAGGCTAGGATGCCTGGACACCCACTGCCCCAGCAGTCCAGCAGATTCCGACCTTTCGTCACCCTGTGAAGCTTGTGTGGAAAGAATATAATATGGTGAACAGCATTCTTATCTCGGTCCCCAGCCCAGCGCCCCCTGCTGGACTCACATCTCACTCTATGGACTCCCTATGTCCCCTGTGTCCTCAGCCCCTCATAGGTTCTGTGTTGGCTTTATCATAAGCAGGGGGACTTCAAAGGGGCCAAGGTAGCCACCATCACCTCTGGGTTTACACTGTCCTCCTGACACCACACTGTGCTCCTTCCTTCCAACCCCCTAATCTCCTGTCTGTGTCCAAGCTCCTTCAGAGCAAGGTCTACACCTTCATCCATATTCCTAAGGCCTGGCCCGACTGGTGACCACTTGCCGGATAGACGACTGAAGACAACCTGCTGTTCCTCCTCAAATCTAAAGTGGCCAGGTTCACTGTGGGGGAAAGGGAGAGGCAGTCAGAACAGATCTGGGATAAAGTTTCTCTTGGTGTGTCTTTCAACTTAGTTTTTAATTCTGGCACTGTTTGTCTTTGTTCTCCAGTGATTTTTGACAGACCTTTTCTGACCTTAACCTCCAAACAAGAGTTAGAGGGTGGAGGAGGAGAAAACAGGAAGTGACTGCTAATGGGTATAGAGTTGCTCTTAGAGAGGAAGAAAATGTTCTAGATTGTGGTAATGATCACACAACTCTGTGGATATACTAAAAAGCATTCAGTTGTACACTTTGAATAATTAAATTGTATGTTATGTAAATTATATCTCAATAAAATGGTTTAAAAAAAGATTTACAGTGAAAAAATTTCAAAAAGCGTATCATTGCGACACAGAATGAACACAGTCCACTGTATATTGCCTCTCCTTATATTTAATATAGTCACTGTATAATATTGATAAAAGAATATTTATATAGTTCCCATATATTGCTGCAATTTTCATGCATAGAAAAAGCAGGGACTTGTGTCTAATTTCTACATGGTGATATCCCCAAAGCCTAGAACAGTCCCTGGCATGCAGCAGGTGTGGTAAGTTGCAGAAAATGGGCACAAATTCTTTACAGCTCCTCCCATCAAGGTACAAAGTCTCTTTCTCCTGCCTTTAAATCTGAGCTTAGCCACATGACTTGATTTGGCTGAAGGGGTGTTAGCTAATGTGATGCAGGTAAGGCTTTAAAAGTTCTGGAGCATTGAGGCCTACCCTCACCCTGGGTGCTGGGAATCCTTCCATCATCATGTAAAAAATCCTAGGGTAACTGCTGGAGGATGAGAGATCCAATGGAGCACAGATAAGCCATCCTAGTGAAGATCTCCTTGACCAACCAGGCTGCCAACTGCTGGAGACCATATGGTTAGATGATACAGTCCCAGCTGTGCCACCAGCTGACCACAGAGATTCCCCTCACAGAAAAACAAACAAAAACAAATACAGGCCGGAAGAATTGCCCAGCTGATTCACTGAATCATGAGCAAATAAAATAGTCATTGCTTTGTTACACAGCAATGCATAACTGACACAGTGCGCAGTCAGTAAATACAGAATGAACATAAGCAAAGGTGTCTGCAGATTGGCTGAGGAGGAAAGCATGCACTGGAAGCTGGAAGTAAAGAGTGATTCCAGCCAAGGGCAGGGTAGGAGCTGGAGGGAAGCAGGAGAGAGACAGCTCAACACCCAGTGCAAGAAAACTCACGCTCCTCCATTTATGAAGTCAGATTCCTCTACAATATTTATCTGACTCTTTAATCATACCTGCCCACACATGCACCCCCTCGGTAGTGCTTGGTCATTGTGCAGACAATGATTCTTGATCCAGACAATTCCCTAGACCACACCTAGCTACGTCAGATCTCAAACTCTTTTCTCTTTGCTGCTTCTAGTCCCTTTGGTCCTGAAAGCCTCTAGGACTCTCTTCGTTAGCTTTTTGCCCTCAACATTCTAGTCTAAGCTCTGTGTACTCCTTAGTTTCTGCCTTCCCAGCAGCTTTAGGCTGCCTCTAGAGGAAATCCTCTATGCAGGGGCAAAGAATTCAGACTTTTTTGGGGATTGGAACCCATGGTTCCTGAGGCCTCCTGTCACTCTAAGAAGAGTGTGAGGGGAAAGGCTTTCCCTAAACCTGACACTTGGTGAGTGCGGTGCAGTGGTACAAACCAAGGGGCTATGTGACAACTGCTATAGACTGAATGTTTGTGTCTCCCCAAATCCACATGTTGAACTCCTACTCCCAAATGTGAGGGTAATTGGAAATGGGGGTCTTTAGGAGGTGATTAGGTTATGAGGGTATAGCCCTCATGAAAGGGATTAGTGCCCATATAAAAGAGACCCCAGAGAGATTTCTTGTCCCTTCCTCTATGTAAGGTTATGCGTAAAAGATGCCATCTATGAACCAGAAAGAGGGCCCTCGCCAGGCACAAAATCTCCCAGCTCTTTGATCTTGGACTTTCCAGCTTCCAGAACTGTGAAATAAATTTCCGTTGTTTATAAACTACCCAGTCTATGGGTTTTTGTTTGTTTGTTTTTTTTTTAAGATGACCGGTAAGGGGATCTTAACCCTTGACTTGGTGTTGTCAGCACCATGCTCTCCCAAGTGAGCTAACCGGCCACCCCTATATAGGGATCTGAACCCATGGCCTTGGCGTTATCAGTACTATACACTCACAAGTGAGCCACGGGCCGGCCCTGGTATTTTGTTATAGCAGCACAAATGGACTAAGACAGCTACTCTCCCCATTCCACTGGAGAAAGGCGCATGTTTGCCTATGCTCCCAGGCAATGTGAATGAAGCTGTCACTCCCGCCACTGCTTTTCCTGAGAGATCTGGAGAGAATGCCCTGGAACACAATGTGGTAAGGTGCCAAAGGCATTTCTGGGGAAACCCTCATAAAAGGAAAGTGGACAGGAGGAAAACAGAGAGGTCTACCTCATATCTGGCTGACCCACCGTGTACCAAGCTGCAGCTGGCAAGTAAAGTCCACTTATTCTGAGGAATTGTCCAGACCACACCCAAGAATTCAAACCCTATGTTCTCACTTTCACTCTCCTGACCTGAGTATCCTTCTGGCTGCTGCTTGTCTCTTCGTTCACATGAACCATTTGTATTCCCTCTTTGGCTCATAGAACTTGCTTTCCACTCAGAGTTTGAACCCATTTTTTCTCTGGATTTTGGTGTCCTCCCCAAATCTCATGTAGCAGGGTCAGGGGGTGGAGGGCAGGAAACCAACTCATCCTGGTTTGCCCAGTTTTAAAAACATAAAGTCTTGAGTCCCAGGAAACCCCCTCAGTCCTGCACAAACCAGATGGTTGGTCACCCTAGGCGGGAGATCCCAGAGAGCCTATACAGCCAGGTTAATCCCCCACCCCCCACATGCAGCAGGGGAAGCCCCCATCCATTGATGCAGCATCTCAGCTACAAGATGAGGACAACAATAGGGTGTGTCACACAGGGTGGCTGTGAGAATTGAATGAGACAGAACACGCCAAGTACTTACTGACATGTCACTAAGTGGTCAGTAAATGTGTCTTATTGTCATCATTGTTGTTGTTATTGCTATTATTAATTTTATTTAGAAACATGCATGAGTGTTTAGAAAGTGATGCTATAGAATCAATAAAAACTAATGTTACACTAGATAAAATAATTAAGATCCATAACTTTGGGGCCATTGAAATGCCTACTTTCTATAGCAATAACGAAACAAATATTTTTTGATGTGAATTAAACATTGTTTACATAACTTGGAAAGAGTGTCTGTCTCATATTTAAGATATTCCCATGGGTGCTGGGAATAAGATAGTTCCAGGAAAGGAGGTTGATGTCAACCGGACACTTTCACATGAAGTAAATTACCTGGGGAAATTTATGAAGAATGCACCACAGACTTTTTGACAACCAGCATCTACTGAATACCAACTGATTCAGAATCTCTGAGAGTGGATCCCAGCAACCCACACTTTTAACCCATTCCCCAGGGGGTTCTTATGCACACTGAGGCTTGAGAACCCCACACTGGACCTTGGCACCTGGTGGATGGGAACTGTACCTTGTTCACTGCAGTACCCTCAGCCCTAGCATGAGACCTGGTCCAGTAGGGGCTGCCCAGATGATGATTATTTATCAGTTTGTCCTTTTGGTGTGCTGGAAAAGTATTTCTCCGGAATGAGACACCAACACTTGCTCTAGTCACAGAGGCATTTATTTACACTAGTTTTCCACCCTGGTGATAATGATTAGGGATGAAAATGCTTTGAAAATGAACAAATTTCACAAGGAAAGGAGCAAATTAAGTTTGTGCAGGCAAGAGGCTTCGATGAGATGGAAATAGCACTATAAAAACAATCTCCTGGTGTGCTAAGGAAGGTACACTTGCTCCTCTCAAATTAATGCCATCTGGTTACCCACTTCGAGGCAAAGGCCCCGCCCCAGGAATGCCAAGTACCAGAATAATCTAATTCTCCATGACACTTCCATCTCCATTTTAATATGGAAAATCTCTATGAAATGGATTCTGCAAGAGCAGATTTTCATTATTGAAAAGCCATGTCAGAATAAATTAGCATGAAGAAGAAGCAGGAAAACACTGGATTGGATTATTCAGAACAACTTGATTATCCACCTATTGGCAAAGTTGTTTTATATGCATTTAGTAGGTGTTAGAGACACTAAGTATTGTTCTTTCTGCTAGCGAAAAGGTTGAATTATCCATCCTGTCTGAATTTCTGAATTAATTTGAACACTTTCCCTGCTATTTCCCTGTCATTTTGTTATTTTGTGTCTAGGGTCAATAATGAGAGTAGCAGAGCTATGGTGGGGTTAGGTTCAGCTCAGGTGTCATATCATATCAGGTGTCATACTTGAGCATACACCTAGCAGGAATCTACCTGGAGAATATAGTCAAAGGAGAGGACAGAACAAAATGCATACAGACTGGAAAATTTGGGGGCTATGGGGCAAGACCTGAGCTGCTCTTTTTGTGGATAAGCCAGGGAGATGGCCCCAGAGACCTGAGCTGCTAGGGTCCCAGGGAGACAGCTGGAGGTGGCGGAGATTGCTCACAAGCTGAGGCCAGTGGGGTTGGGGATTCATAGACCAGCATAGGCCACGAGGCAGCTTGGGCAAAGGTCTCTTTCCTTTCTCCCCCCTCCCCACCAACTTCCATGCCTCCCTCAGGTTGCTCTTCTCAGAGGCAGATTCATCCACTATTTCTCAAATGCCTGCCAGGTTCTAGGCTCTGTGTTAGTCTTCTTCCCAATCATAAGCCACATGAAATGGGGTATTAGAAAATAAACACATAAAATGGGAAACGCAGCCAAACATTTCCTCTTTGCTCTATGACTTTTTGATTTTGTGCCCGTCTTCCTGGCTATATAGTAAGACCCTGGAGGGTAGGGACTGTGTCATGTGCATCCAACGATGGTCTCAGTGATTGGCACTTGGCAGCCACATGAGAAATATTCAATGAATGAATAAATAAATAGACAGTTACTCTGTGGCATTGCTCTTACTGTTGCCATTTTACATCCGAGGGAACTGAAACCCAGACTTTAAATGACATGCCCGTGGTTCACACAGCTGATATGGGGACTGCAGAGCCTCACCCACATTTTTTTTTTCTTGCCTGAATACTGTGATGGGTGGGACAAGCCTTCATGTCCCCTTTATACTTTAAGTCTATGGATCCCATACCCCTCTATCCAGGACATTGCTCAGGGAAATACCTGATGTCTTCTTTCACCAAAGAAACTTCAAGTTGGTCCCTTCCCTTCCTGACTGGTGGCTTTTCTTAAATGACAGTTAGGGCTGGGCCTCATCACTGCCTCATCATCCTTCTCTCCAGATGTTCCTTCTGGTTTGCAGGCTTTGGGGCATGGCTCCCAGTGTTTGACTACCACTGGGCTATATCACCAGCTCTCCCTCGCTGCTGCTTCTCCCTGTGGGCTCCGCAGCTCCCAGCACCTGGGCCTCCAGCATCTACAGTATGCTGCTGAGACCTCTGCCTGGCCCCCGGTCCCTGAAGGAGCAGAGCTCCAGGAGTTTCCGCCATGGGTTTTCTGTCTGCCCAAGACTGTGTTCAGGGAACCATGACTGTGTGCAAAGTAGGAGATGAAGGCTGTGTGGGGCACAGTGCTGGAGAAGCTACTAGGACCATATCATGAAGCATCCTATGTATCATGCTATTTGTACTGTCTCCAAAGGCAACTAGCTCATTGGCTATCACCCCCAAATTTCTAACTGATCATCCGCAGGGTGGAGGAAAACATTCTCTCCAAACCAGATCATGCTACATAATTACTAATCCATAGCAGTGTCTTTTCCTCCCTGGAGCCTAGGAAGAGAATTGAAAATCTTCTAATTACAGTCTCCCAGGCAGCCACACTAGTGGACTGCATTGGCACATGAAATGAAATAAATCTATTTGCCATCCTGATTCTCCATTTCTGTAAGAGGAGAGAGAGGAAGATCCCATCATCCCGGTATTCCCAATCAATCTTTCCCCTTCTCCACTCTCCCTTGCTACAGGGATCTATATACAAATAACCCTCCAGGGGTTGGTCATAAGCTCCCCCTCCTGTTACTCAGTCTTACCCCAAAGAGAGAGCCTTTCCCGCCTCTCCCAAGAGCAACAGCATCTGTGGCTTTTGCAGAGTCCCTATGCAATGGTGAACCTTTGGGTCAGAGGCAAGCTTTCCTGCTAAGCTCTTGCAGACTTGCACTAAGCAGAGGACTAATTTTGCTCCCTCTGTCAATATCCAATGGTAGCACCCATTTTCTGAAGGAGCATCAAGGCAGCATGAGGTCGATGGGCTTTGTGTAGCCACTAACCAGACCAGCTCATCATTAAACGAAGCTTCTCATTCTCCCCAGAAGTTGCTGGCCTCCCTTGTAGCTCTGGCTTCCTTGGTTAGGTGAAGGCTCTAGGTTGGAGCTTCTGCCAGGACAGCTCGGAGCTGAGTAGCCGGATGACTGACAGCCTGAACAATGATGCTGGAGTACCCATTGTCACCCTCTTTCATGGGCACCAGTCTGCGGGGCTGGGATTCTGTTACAAATCAGAACAAATGCAGGCTGTGGTCACCCATGTGCAGAGGCTGATGTGTGAGGAATTTTAAAGTGGAGTTTATTCAGTCCCAATTAAATCCCATTTTACAAATTCCATCCAACTCCTCAACGGGAGAAAGCTCATTAATTTTTTTCCGCACTAAGCCAGACTAGGTGGCGGTGCTGGGCTGTGCTGGCGGAGGCAGGCCCTCAAGAAAGCCTGTCAGAGCAGAGTTCTGTGGCTTCTCAGAAATGGCAAAAGGATTTATGTGGTTTAACCAAGTACCAGAAAGACAAGGTTAGTTCTAAGCAGGTATCAGAAAATAAAACGTCAGGCATGAAATGGGAAAAATAATCTTTCAAGAGAAGCAATTGAGCAAACCAGGGCTCATAAATCAAAAGAGAAAAGATTTCTTTTTCTTTGTCTTCCCTTCTTTAAAGAAGGCGAATTCTATCCAGTCAGGGATATCCAGTGGGCATTACGGGCTTTATAATGGCTGGTGATTAAAGCAGGTTTTAAAAAGGCATCACAGATAAAGCCACTTGGGTTGTCTTTTAGCTCTTGAATGGGTCACCAGAGGATCAGCCCATTGTTCAATCAACACACATCCAGGAACTGGACATAGTTAGGATTCCCTCCTCTCCAACCACCTTTTTACTTTCTTAGGTACCTGGGAAGTCCTAATTAGGGTACACAAAACTGAATTCTCACTCTTTATTCCAAACTTGAAGTCAGCCTCAAATCCATCCCCTTTCCGCCCTTGTAAGTGTGGCTACGCACGGTAGAAACAGCAAGGCCCCCCATGCACCCCCGTTAAGGCCTAGGGCTGCTTTAACTCCAAACAGCCAGCTCCTGCCCCTCTTCCTTGGGCCTTGCTTGACCTCATCAGCTCTCCAGAGCCAAAGGACCTCCCAGGCATCCCTAGACTCAAGCCTGGCCACTGGCACTGCACCATAAAGGGTGAGGAAGGGGGGTTGAGGAGGAGGCCGTTGCCATCTCTCCTGCTTGCGCCTGAGGTTTGTCTATGACAGTCTCTGGGGGGACACAGAGGAAGAGCTCAGGGGGAAGAGGGCAAGGGTTGACCGTCTGCTCTCTCCCTCCCCTCCCTTCTGTCCTTTTTCTTTTCTTCCTCCAGCTTACTTTTTAAAGGCTAATTAGGTGAGAGGAAAATAAAGAGCCAGGGCTTCCACCCCACCTCAGAAACAACCTTGCTTTGATTAGTCATTCTGTTCCCGCAGATTTACTACTGGCAAAGAACACTTTAATTATGAAGAAAGGAAATAGAAAAACTGTCTTTCCTGCAATGTTTCCTTTGGAACTGGTGAAGCCCTGTGTGTAGAACTGTGGGAGAGTCAGATGAGAACAGAGTGAAGCAGCCTTTCATCCTTGTGCAGAAAGAAGAGACAAGGGGGCGAACAGTGTGTCTATCAGAGGACAACTGAACACCTGTCTTCTCCACTTTTGTGTTTTGTGTTCAAACAGGAGATCTGGGGCTTCACCAGCTGGCAATCTTCCCGTGAGCTTCCAGCTCAGGTTCATGAATACGGGGAGTCTAAGCAGGCCCAACCCAGCAAGACTGAGTCTGAGGGCAAAGCACAGGACAGCTGGAAACCAGGAGCTGGCCCGGGGTGAGGCAGGCAAGGAGGAGTCTTGCTGGGGCCAATGGCAGAAATAAACTATTCCAGGAAAGAATGGAAATCAGGAAGCTGTTAGAGGGGGTGGGCATTGGTGGGCCTATGGAGCAAGGTCACACAGTCAAGTGCCTACAAAGGTTCAGCTAGTAGCTAAGAGGAGGGCAGAGGGTAGGGTGCAATATAATAGGGAGTGGCGGGGACTGTGTCAAACTGGAAATCAAGTGTCCTTGTCTGAAAGAGGCCAACTCTTCTCAGATCCAGTGGACTGGGGTCATGAAGGAATGTAGGCCCAGTATTACCAAATCTTCCCATTTTTAAAGAGAAGCCTGAAATCTGGATTTTTACTTGAAACAACCCAGTTTTAAAACACTGGGCAAGTTGGCAAAATAGAGGTGGGGTTGGGGGCCTGAGTAAAATCTAAATGTCGGGGCAAAAGAAGACATGCAAATGGCCAACAGGTATATGAAAAAATGTTCAACATCACTAATCATCAGGGAAATACAAACCCATAGTGAGACATCATCTTATCCCAGTTAGTTTCTCTTTCTTTATTATCAGAAAGACAAAAAGTAACATATGTTGGCAAAGATGTGTAGAAAAGGGAACTTACATACTGTGGGTGGGAATGTAAATTAGTACAGACATTATGGAAAACAGTATGGAGATTCCTCAGTAAACTAAAAATAGAACTACCATATGATCCAGCAATCCCACTGCTGGGTATTTATCCAAAGGAAAGGAAATCAGCATACCAAAGAGATACCTGCACCCCCATAGTTATTACAGCACTATTCACAATAGCCAAGATATGGAATCAACCTAGGTGTCCATCGGCAGATGAATGGCTAAAGAAAATAAGATATATATATATACACAATGGAATTCTACTCAGCCATAAAAAAGAATGAAATCCAGTCACTTGCAGCAACATGGATGAACCCGGAAGGCATTATGTTAAGTAAAATAAGTCAGGCACAAAAAGATAAATACAGCATGTTCTCGTATATGAGAGCTAAAAGCAAAAGTTGAGCTTAGCGAAGTAGAGAATAGAATTCTGGTTTACTAGAGTCTCGGAAGGGGAGGAGTGAGGGGTTGATTAACAGATACAAAATCACAACTAGATTTAAAAAATATTTCCTAGTGATCTACAATAGTCCAAGGCATCTATTATTAACAATAATTTGTTGTATGTTCTCAGTTGGCCAGAAGAGAGAGGAGCTCAAATGCTCTCATCACAAAAAAATGATTAAATTTTTCAATGATGAATATGCTAATTACCCTGATTTGATCATCACACATTGTATACACACGTATCACAATATAACTCTGTACTCCATAAATATGTACAATCAATATATGTCAATTAAAAAATAATTCATTTAAAAAATGTAAATGAAGAAAGGAAAGAAGCAGGCACAAAGCGAAAGGTGGCACAGATGGGAGTGGGTGGCCTCCAGGAAGGGGTGAGGGTGGAGGGGAGAGGACCAGCTTTATGGGGGCAGACAGAGCATGGCCACACCCGGTCTTTCAGCCCAACCTTTCTGCACTACCATGTGGACTTCACGCTGCCAGCCCCCTCTCTGCTTTGTTCTTTGAAGACTGAACTCTGAGCAATTGCAGAGGGAGAGAAATAGATTGATCCTGGTACGAGGGTGTGGCTGGTGTCATGCAACCAGTGTAGATCAGGATGGGGTCAGTGAACATGACAGAAGGCAGGAATGATAAAGAAAGGGGATCTGGACCCAAACTGGAAAATATCAGATTTCCTAGATTCTAAGATGCTTACCGTTATAAAATACCATTAATTTAGAAACAGCTTTCAGGAAAAACATACTGCATTAAAGAATGCCCATATTTTATTATTGCTCATCTTTATCTGTATAAGTATACACTACTTTCTTTTTTTAGTAGTACAATAAAATCTTTAGGCTAAGTTTTTTTCAAACAACGAATAAAATTTTTTTTCGAATTATTTTTGGCCAATAGTAGCTATGCCTACCATCCCATGATATATTGATTTTTCGCAATAGTGCTTTTGACTTGTTTGACACCTTTATTACCTTTAGGATTGGCAATATAATTTTTGAGTCATATAAAAAAATCCCTTGTCTGCATTTCCTATTTGGCTACTGTAGTCTGAATTACTAGAAGTTAAACCGGTATTGTTGAGTAGAGACACTTCAACCAGGTTCACCAAAAGGCGTTGCTCCTGGTACTCGGGATGCACAGCTTGTACCCTCACAGCTGAGCAGTAACTGAAAACCCCTTCCGGATGTGTTTGTGCGATACCACCCAGAAGCGCTTGGTACATGTGTTTTTCTTTATTCAAGACAAAGCAGGATCTTAAAATCTAATTTCTATAAGTTCTTCATTCTAGAGCAGAAGAGAATGATGATGGACCTACTGTGCACCAGGCATTGAGCTGACATCTACTATGGTTAGTGTGTCACCTTCAAAATTCAAGTGTTGCCAATGTGATGGTATTAAGAGATGGGTCTTTAGAGGTGATTAGGCCACGAAGGATCCTCTCTCACTAATGGCATTAAGGCCCTTTTAAAAAGGCTTCACACAGTATTCAGCTAGCTTGCCCTTCTGCCTTCTGCCATGTGAGGATGCAGTGAGAAGGCCTTCCTTCACCTGACCAAATGCCAGCACTTTGATCTCGGACTTCCCAGCCTCCAAGATTGTGAGAAATAAAACTGGTCTTTATCATCACCCAGTCTCAGGTATCCTGTTGTAGCAGCCAGACTGGACTAAGACACCTTTTTTTCCCCCAAGGCATATTTGCTTCCCTTTTGATTTTTTAAAAATTTTCTTTTTAAATTTTTAAAAATACTCTTATTTAATATTTTATTTACATTTTAAGATGTTGTGGAGCAGTTGGGAGGGAGGGGGAGAGGGGAAAGCAGAAGGGATAGGGTGGGAGGAGCAGGAAGGAGGGAGGGGAGAGTGGTCAGGGCCCATGGCATCCCCCCTCATTCCAGCAGGGGAACCCAGACTGGCAGAGGCTCAGTCATGTCGGTCACGGTCACGGCTGGGCCGGATGCAGGCATCAGAGGGGCATGGCTGAGGCTCTCAGCACCCTGCGTCCCCCTGGCTCAGGGGCCCAGGGCGCTTCCAGTGGCTGCCTGGTGGTCATAGCTGGGCTGGATACCGACGTCGGGGTACGTGGCTGAGGCCCTTGGCCCTCCCCGCACCTTGGCTTCAGGGCCTGCAGGGCTTCTAGTCCTTCTAGGTTTTACGGGTGTTCTTTGGTGGTGTTAGACCTTTACCGGTTAATATCAGAACTTTGTCTCTGATCTGTGGGTGTTTTGTGTTGGATTACTTGCTGTTCCCACCACTTAAACTCTATACCGGAACTAATTTGTTGTCCTCTCCTTACTTCTAAAATGGGGGAACTTCCTGTGGGAACCAGCACTTGAGCCCTGTGGTTGAGCTAAATTGCTGCTTTGCTGCTGATTCTCTGGGGAAGGCTTTTTGTGCAGCTCAGGCTTTAATTGTTGACCTTGTAAGTACTTCTGGGTCTCATGAGGTCCAGTGTTGAGCTAAATTGCTGCTTTGCTGCTTTGCTGCTGATTCTCTGGGGAAGGCTTTTTGTGCAGCTCAGGCTTTAATTGTTGACCTTGTAAGTACTTCTGGGTCTCATGAGGTCCAGTACACCTGAGTTGTGTGGAAACTCTGGTCTGGGCCTGAGTCGTTTCAGCAAATTGCACCCCCTGCAGTTCTATATTCCTGACCAGTCTCCTCTTAGTGGTCCTGTGCTGATCGGAGGGCAGATCAGCTGTCCATGCTGTGCCCCAGTGTTCCCCTGGTGGGTCCATCTCCTCCACCACCCCCCACACTCCAAACACTTCCCATAGGACAGACAGGCTGTGTGCCAGTTCCTTGCAATTTATCACTGGCCTCCGAGTGGCTCCTTTTTTCAGTTGTCTGTGGCCCTTAACTCCTGTGTGGGTCCATGGGAACCCTGTTAGTGGTCTTGCTGGCCTGGGGGCCACCAAGGCCCTCTTCTCCCCTGCCGCCTCCAAGCAATTTCATATGAAGGACTCAGCTGTGGCTTTTGCCAGCTCTTCCTCTGAGTGCTCACCAGGGCCAGCCTTGAAGTGGTCAGGGCTCGAAATGGTCAGAGCAGCCCTTTCTTTCTCTCACTGTGGCTTCTATTGCCTTCATGAACTCCATGGGTCTTTCCTCCTCTTCCCCTAAGCTCTAGCAGCCCCACTCTGGCATTCATTGCTTTTTAATATTTGTAAATTGGTTGATTGTAGGAGAGTGACACTGTGGACCATCTATTCTGCCATCTTGATCAGAAGTCACCCCCTAAGACAACTTTTAACTATCAATTTCATATACTCTTTACAATGATTCTGAGAGGTATTATTATGCTTATTCTGTATTTGGAGAAATGGTGAGTCAAGACGTTAAATAATTTGAGTCACATAGACAGTAAGAGTTCAAACATGGATTTGATTGATTCTGAAATCCATGAGGTTTAAGTCTTTGGTTGTGGTTGTCATTCTCTGACATCAAATGAAGAATGGGAACCTGGGAACTCTCCTAATTAGAACCACACCATTTACAACTGTTCTATACTCTCTGGCCCCATCTACCCTTCTCTGTCTTGATTAATTCACCCCACCTGGTGCCCTCACACAGGAACTATCACAATCGCCTCTTCCCTACACCCTTCTTTGCTCTCAGGGGTGTAGTTTCCATCCTTTAAGCCCCCTGAAGACTTTCCTGATCGAACCCCTTGCCAATCATTTATTATTTCACTTTTCTTTATAACCACATGTATTTTTGATCTCTTATGAAACATATTCTATCTTGCATTATATGTGTCTTACTTTCTCCCCATAGCTTATTGGGAGGCCATGAGACCAGCATCCATGGCCTTCACAGAAGGCCTGTCAGATGTACCAGCAGCATGATGGTCTTTCTCCCAGACACAGCAACATTTATGTCACACAAGTGACTTGCTGTCTAGTCCACCCTTACCACTCCCTCTAGAGCTGCGATGGCTTGTTAATTGGTGTACTTCTAGCCCATCACTACTCCAGTCAATACCCAGAAGATCTACGGGCCGTCAGAAAGAATTTTTAGGAAATCCTTCAGTGTAACAAAAAACAATACAAGATATATTCTATGCATACTCCACAACTTATACTTGTAACTTATATTCTGTAATGCCAAGCTAGTGCTTAGCACTGTCTCTTTGAAAATCTTGGTTCTAGAATTGCGTGAGGGAAAGGAAAGAATATTTTTTAACCTAAATTTATGCTAATCAGAACAGAAGCAGTAATAAGCTTCAAACCAAATACAATGCAAAAAATGACTCCAGACCTTAAATAAGGAAATGCTTGTATGAGATTGGCTTCTAGCCAAACGAAGTGAAGGGAGCACAGGAAGGTTTGAGCCTTTGTCAGGTGCATTGGCTTAGCTAGCATGAATTCTGCTTAAAATCCCAACACTTCCCACATTTCTACCTCAAGTAGTACAGCCTGTGCCCTTCGAAGTAACAGATCATCAAAGCTCTGTCTCTGCTATTCACCTTCCTTTCTCTATGTGTATCGACTCATCTTTTATCACTTCTGCAACCCACTACACAGTGCTGATGCTCCAACATGTCAATGCCAAGTTTATCATCAAAGAATCATACAACTATCATTGACACCACGACCCACGTTAGTAGCTGTTTCTTAAGGGAAGGTTGACATCAAAAGAATGAATGTCCTAGCTCACCTCCCAGCTCAGGAAAAATCTTTAAATACAGGGAAGCCCTGCAGTAAAGAAGCCTATTTAAGTTAATTTAACACCTACATGACCAGATTTATTTTGACAGAGCACCACCCTCTCTCACACCCACCCAGCTTTTGTCACTTGTTCTAGCTAAGGACCCTAGCCTTCTGTGGAATACAATTTGGAAAACATTCATGTCCCACTTCTGGTTCATGGCTCTAGCTCTTCCCACAGCCTCAGTTTTCTGGGAAGACTTAGGAGCTCCCATCCCACTCTACTCCCCTAGAGAAGTTCTATTCTAGGAAATATAGTTTTACAACAAAAATAATCAGAAAATGGACTCTGATGGTTTTTGCCAAGCACAGAGTCATTTCATTAAACCTCAATAGTGCCTGAGAATGCACTCTACAATTTCCATTTGAAATTAAAACGCCAAAAATATTTTAAGTAAGAGTAGGTGGCTTTTTGTTTTGTGCAATAGCTCCTATGGAAACCTATTTATGGGTGGACCATTGTTTGCCTTGTTTTATTTAAATAGATTTGTTGTTTGGGAAACTACCTTTTAATATACTTTATTTTATAAGCCAAGTTTGGTCTTTTGGGAATACTGTATAATATTCAGAATAATTTACATCAGGAAAAACGTCTTGTTTGAAGAACCTGAGTGACTTCTCATTTCACAACGCATCAACCTGTCGATTCCTAAAAGCTCAGAGAAATCTGACCACGGCTTTATCCAGAGCCCACAGACAAGATCACAACTCTAAATATTCATTTATTCAATCTGTTAGTTAGTTAATCAGTTAGCATTTATGAAGCACCTACTTTGTGCCAGACTCTGTTCCGGGTGCTGGAGATAATGTGTTGAGCAAAGACAGAAAGAGGTCCGTGACCTCTTGGATCTCACATTCTGGTGGAAAGGAATAGGAATAAATAAATGACAGCATCTCAGAGAGCAATAAATGCTCTGAAGGAAATGAAGCAGAGTGAAGGAAAAGAAGGTGACTGTGGAGGCAAGAGAAGAAAGGCGTCTCCGAGGAGGTGATGTTAGAACCGAGCCTGAATGAACTGAAGGCGCCGTGGGCAAGGGACGCAGACGGCAGACAGAGGCCGCAGCAGCTGCGAAGGCTCTGAGACGGGAGCACGCTAGGGATTCTCCAGCGACAGGAAGTAGAGCCTCGGTATGGAGTCAGATAGGGGCTCCGGGACCAGACCAGGTGGGAGCTTGAAGGCCAGGGTGAGGAACTGCATTTTATTCCAGGAACAAT
>NW_007727797.1:101699-104982 GCF_000696425.1 Galeopterus variegatus
CGGGTGCTGGAGATAATGTGTTGAGCAAAGACAGAAAGAGGTCCGTGACCTCTTGGATCTCACATTCTGGTGGAAAGGAACAGTAATAAATAAATGACAGCATCTCAGAGAGCAATAAATGCTCTGAAGGAAATGAAGCAGAGTGAAGGAAAAGAAGGTGACTGTGGAGGCAAGAGAAGAAAGGCGTCTCCGAGGAGGTGATGTTAGAACCGAGCCTGAATGAACTGAAGGCGCCGTGGGCAAGGGACGCAGACGGCAGACAGAGGCCGCAGCAGCTGCGAAGGCTCTGAGACGGGAGCACGCTAGGGATTCTCCAGCGACAGGAAGTAGAGCCTCGGTATGGAGTCAGATAGGGGCTCCGGGACCAGACCAGGTGGGAGCTTGAAGGCCAGGGTGAGGAACTGCATTTTATTCCAGGAACGATGGGAAACCATTGGAGAGTTGCATCAGGGGAGCGATATCCTGTTTGACATAACATCAGTCTACACCAGCCCTGAAACGTTTTGCAGCATATTATGTAGGACCTAGACACCATCCAACCCCACCACACCCACATCCCTATCAGTCTTGGTTGAGCCCCCAAGTTCAAGTCCCTGCAGTCACTGGTCCTCTTCTGTGGCCTCATCTCCCTACACCCTGCTCTTTTCCCTCAGAATGTTTCCACACGCCCCAGAATGAACAAGCCCCCCTTTCCTCTCAGCGTCCTCGCTTCCTATTCCCTGCACCTTCTTGTCTTAAGGGAAGCTTGTTCTGCCTTGAAGGGGCTACGTGGCTGTGTTCCTCCTGAGTGCCACCGAGTCGTTCTCCTGAGGGCGAGGGGTGGAAGGCGGGCGTCGGCTCTCCCTGCACACACCTGCCTCCACCCGCTCCTGCCTCACTCTTGCCTTCAGTGATGATGCTCAATTTGGGTCTACAGCATCGCTCTCTGGTCGTTCCGTGCAAGTCCTCTTTGCTAGTTCACTTTCCTCTGCCTGCCCCTCGTATGTTGGCATGCTTGGGACTCTCTTCTGGACTCCCTTTCCTTCTTACCTTACACACATTTNTATGTTGGCATGCTTGGGACTCTCTTCTGGACTCCCTTTCCTTCTTACCTTACACACATTTACTGGGTTATCTCACTCCCCCCGCCCCCAATGGATTCAATCTTCATCTGTAACCTGAATACGCTGGAATCCCTGTTTCCAGTTCAGATTTCTTTCTTGAGGTCCAGACTCTTAAATCTAACTGCCTGCTGGAAACCTCTACTGGAGCGTGCCCCTGACATTTTAAACTTAACATGCCCAAACTAAACTTATTAATCACAACCACCACTCAAACTGCTCCTCTTCCAATAGTCTCTCTCTCTCTCGAATGGCGCTACCCAGTTATCTAAGCCAGAAACTGACGGGTCACCCTTGACCCCTGTCTTCCCCTTGACTCTCATCCATCCTCCAAATCCTATTGCTTTTACCTAAGAATTTCTTATATTTCCTCTGCCTTGGTTCAGGTCTTCATCACCTCCTATCTGACTGGGACTAATAGACTAACAAGTATCCCTCCCTCCAGGCTTCCCTGTCAAATCTGTTTCCTACAATTACTGTGAGTGCTCTTTCTTAAAACAGGAGCACACGTTTGTCGTTCTCAGGTGCTCAGTGTCCATTCGCCCTTATTCTAGTGACAGCATGTTTATGTGGGGAAGCACCTGCCCCCTTGCCCCTCTGTGGAGTTTGAATGGAGCACCACTCCTGGTTAGTAAGGGGGAGCACAGAGCCAGCCTGGCCGATCAGCACACTGAGCCCCTTGCCCCACAGTGATTGGTTCAGAGTCCTGGGACTTGAGTGAGAGCTGCCAGGATGAAAAGCTCTCTTTCTACTGGATTTAGCTCTGGGTAGATATAGACTCAGAACCACCACCTTGAAGAGCTAGAGAATGAAGCCAACATGGCAGCCAGTGCTTTTTAGTCACAGGACCAATAAGTTCATGTTTTTGCTTAAACTAGATCGAGTTGAGTTTCTTCGTTTGTTTGTTTTCATCCTTTGCTGCTAATGACCTAGACTCATGTCACTCCTGTACTTCATGGTTTCCCAGCATTGTACAGGATGAAGTCCAAAGCCACTAGCCTGTCATAAAAACCCTCACACTCCAGTACCCGCTTACCTTTACAGCTTCATCCTCTGCCACCCCCCACCTTTCCCCTAGGTCCCACCAAACAGAGCTTCTCGTAAGTCTCAGCATCTGTCACCGTTCCACTCACTGTCATGAGTTGCACTCACAATTTCCTCTGCCAAGAACAATCTAGTATGTCTGTCACCTACCACTTTCCTCTACTCATCTTTTGAAATTGAAATCAGGCATATTCTCTTCCAGGAAATATTTTCTGATCTCCTTTCCTCATCCTCAGTTAGGTTACCTCCTCATGCCCCCTAGACATCATGTGTTCACCTCAACATTTGCATTTATCCAGTTGGGCTGTAATTTCCTGTGTTGTTGTTTATCTCTCCCTCTGTATGATAAACTCCTCGAAGGCAAGATCGCAGAGCATGTGTATCCTTAAAGGCCTGGTACTATGCTCAGCACAGACTAAGACCATCAATAATGCTTGAATCTCTAAATGCCTTTCAGTGCTGCTTACATTTATAGACAGTAAATTATAAGCTCCTTAGAGGAGGGACAATATTTTACTCTTATTTGTACCACTCATAGAATGCCTTGGGGTTCATATATAGTATGCACTTAGTAAATGTGTATTTAAAAAATGGATGGAGGAAACTCATGCCATCAGACTGTGCCACCTGCTGCCTCTCCTTGTCATTTCGTCCACTGATCTCCCTGTGTCCCCATCATTCGCTGAAGGCTTCAGCTCCCACACTGCTCCTGACGTTAGCCATCATTTTGTTAACATCAACATCTACGCAGAAGACACAGCCAACAACCAGCCTCAGACCTTCAGCCCCTCCCCGCGGATGAATTTCTCTACCCCACTTCAGCTTCCAGCTCCCATGGGGTACCCGCATCCAGGTTTTGTCATCACCGATAGCTACCTCTCCTCTAAAAATCTCAATTCCATACCTCCCATCACCTGCCGACCCTCTAGAATCCAGACTAATCATTCATCATCTCTTTTGGACCTGCAATCTGTAGACCCTACCATTTTTCACTCTTTATTCCTCCCTCACATCCTCATCTTCCTCTCCATCCACCTTAAAGTCCGTCATTACCACCAGTCACTTTGATTCAGATTATGCCCCAGGCAAGAGCCAGGTGCTAGGGATAGAAGAGGGGAAAAAAGGCAACCTGGTTCTGC
>NW_007727797.1:105183-106671 GCF_000696425.1 Galeopterus variegatus
TACCTCCCATCACCTGCCGACCCTCTAGAATCCAGACTAATCATTCATCATCTCTTTTGGATCTGCAATCTGTAGACCCTACCATTTTTCACTCTTTATTCCTCCCTCACATCCTCATCTTCCTCTCCATCCACTTTAAAGTCCGTCATTACCACCAGTCACTTTGATTCAGATTACGCCCCAGGCAAGAGCCAGGTGCTAGGGATAGAAGAGGGGAAAAAAGGCAACCTGGTTCTGCACTCCCAGAATTTATAGTCTAGTGGGGAATTGATATTAAATACATGAGGAAACATAGAGATGTATGATTAAAAATTATGAGAAGTGCTTTGAAGGGAAAGTACAGGAGGCAATGAGTTTGCATAATAGGCTCATCTAATTCAGTCTCTGGGGACAGAGAAGTCTTCCCTGAGGAATATTAAAATAATTTCCTTGGAAAAAGGGGGGAAGGATATTTCTGCAGTTTAAATGTTGATTTTTCCTTATTGCAAAAACCCACTCAACTTTTCCCTAGAAAGAGCACTGACAACTGCCTTCTAAAGGATCTCAAGACTTCCAGTCTTTTTTCCACACCCTCCTGGGCATATCACTTCCTAGGCATTTCCTGTTGTCTGTATTTTCTGTCTATCTCTCCTCCTCCCTCAGGATGCTTCTGGTGCTTCTGGATTCAAATAATCAAAATGATATAAGTCCACTGAAAACCCTTGCAACATACAGACATTACATCCCATGTTTGCTCACTAAAATAAAAGTCGACACCTTGGATTTTGCAAGTGACGCGGTGGACTGGCTCCCTGGCTCTCTCCCCACCTGTCTATCTCTGGAAACTGTCCCATTTGTCCTTCACCAGTAGGGAGCTCAAACCTTCCCCAGAATCTAGACACCTGGCCCTGTGCCAGGGTTATCTTCATTTGACCTGTCTCCAGTCATAATCTGACAGTTTAATGTCTGAGTCACTCAGCTTTCTTTCCTCCCTGGCAAGGGCATCTGCTGGGTTTATTACAAAATGCTTCCTTCATGCCTGTAAAGTCCATCTCACTGCTCCAGGGAGTAAGTCATCCCCCTGTACGGTTGAAACAAATTGTAACTGCTCTGTGCTGGCCAGAGCAGCACCCTGCTGAGGGCTGGCTCTCCAAGAAAAGGAGGGCCTGACCCCGACGAGCTGCCGTGTCTTGCTTCCCACTCACTGGCCGGGAGTCACCTGTATTTTGCCTTGAGCTTCTTTGGGGCACCTGACTCCTCTGGACACAGGAGCAAAATGACCAGAACTGATAATGAGGCTGTTAGAAGATCAAGAGAAAATTAACTTTTTTAGAATTCAGAGCTTAAAGAATAGAGAAGGTCTTTGAACTGGTTACTCCACATACTTGAATAAGGATCCTTTGGCAGGCATTTAGAAGATCTGTTAACAAAGGTAAATGTGTGTGTATGTGTGTGTGTGTGTTGGGGGGGAGGAGGAGGAGGAGGAGGAGGAGGAGAGAGAGAGAGAGA
>NW_007727797.1:107168-112601 GCF_000696425.1 Galeopterus variegatus
GGGGGGGGGGGGGGGGGGGGGGGGGGGGGGGGGGGGGGGGGGGGGGAGAGAGAGAGAGAGAGAGAGAGAGAGAGAGAGAGAGAGAGAGAGAGAACATACTGCACAGTGCAGGGAGCAAGGAAACTAGAGAACTGTCTTGAATTTTAGCCACCGGGAGACCAAGAAGTTATGATTTGCCCAGAGCCATCTCAGATAGCTCTTTCACCATTTGAAGCATTCATTCTTTCTGTGTTGCAGCCTCTAATTCTTGCCATAAGCTTTCCTTGGATCACTCCTCTGGTGGATGTGAGGGGTGGATATCGAGCTGGATGGGAAGAGGTCAAAGTCAGACCTGTTAGAAGAGTGCTGTACTCGTAAAGGTGAGAGATGAGTGGGGTAAAGGCTATGCGGACAGGGAAGGGAAGAGGATGCATTAAAAAGATCTCAAGGAGGTAGAACTGGAAGGATTTGTAAACTACCCATATCTGGAGGGAAATGAAAAAGAAGTTCATGATAAGAACTCGGTTTCTGCCTGGAGCCATGGAATACATTTTCATGGGTAGGAGAAGGGATGGATGAAGGTAGACAGTAGTCAGCCCTGGGAGGGGTCCAGGGAAGGGAGAGACCCTGACACCATTAGGATGTATGTGGAGGAGGGTCTAGGGCAGGGATGGCAGAGAGGGACATACATTCTGACTGCCTCAACCCTTCACAATTGGACCTTATGGCAGATATCGTTAATCGGTTGTACCAGTCTTTCCCACTGATCTGGAACCCAGTGTCAGAACACTTTGCAATATGATAAATCCTGGTAGCCATTACCAATTAATTAAATTTAGTTTTGAAGATGAAAGCTCTTTGCTTCTTCTTACAGTTTTAGAGGTTTAGAAGCACAGCTTACAGGTAAGAAGGCTGTGGCCTGGCTCAGTGCCTGTTTGGCAAACTCACTACCACCTAGGACAGCTTCCCCACTCCCACCTAAAGATGCTGCCTTTTCTCTGTATCTCTGAGGACGCAGGGCAAGTCTCAGCAGACACTACCTAAGGGCAAGCATTGCACCACCCTGACCTGGATTCTCTACGGGTCTGTAGTCTTCACACAAGCCAAGCAGCAGCAAGATTCCCCTGATCAATGTGTGTCCCTTTGCCGTTCCTCCCTTTACAAAACTGTTGAACACTGGTCTTGGCCTGTCCTGAAATCGAGAGGCTAATCTTGGGAGGCTGAGTGACAAGCATCACTTGTCGAGGGAGACAATGGCAGTGTTGACCTGCCGGCGGGAAGCAGGCTCGTCCGCATGGCACCAGGACAGCTCGCAGACAGGCTTTCCTCCCACACAATTGCTGGCTGTTTCCCATGTTCTGAAAGAGAAGGGGTGCACATTCCAGACAAGAAGACTATTTATTTTCCCATAGAAGGTGACACGTGGCATCCAGAGGTCAAGCCCAGGCTGGGGCCATGTTTGCTGGGCTGAGCTTAGCCTTTTCCCAGAGGCCCGGATTGTTCTGGCAACCGCCCCAGCTGTGTCCCCTGGGCTGGGAATGTTTCCTCAACTGTTCTGTACAAACACCCGTACTGGCTACTCAGTCTTCCAGGTTTGTTTATAGACCAAAGTCAAGAAATAAGCACCTGGGCTCCAGACATGGCTCTGCCACAAATAGATGGGTGAGGGGCTAAGGTGGGACCCTCAGGCTTCTCTTTCTGCACACAGTCTGAGTAAGAAAAGCAGTATTTCAGCTATAAAGGGTCTTCAAATACAATTAGACCCCCTAAGGAGAAACTCTGTGTGACTGTGCCTGTGTCTAGCAAGAAAGAGGGAATAGAATGGCTTTCCTTCCTACTTACCTTTTCCAATGGTGTGAAAATTCTTCCATATTTGGGGAATCTTTTGGAGACAGCAATAACAATAATAGTGCTGATGAATTTTATTTGAAAAGCACCTAACATTTTAAGAGACACTTTTATAATTATTACTCATTAAATTCTACAACCTGGCAAGATCTGTATGGATAACAGCATGTGTTGGGTTGGGCAGGGCACTGGCTAAGAGAGTCAGGGAGGTGGAGAAGTGGATGAAGCCCCAGCCTGCAGGGACTCACTGCTGCACGTGTGTATGAGGAGGAGGCAGACAGCAGGGCCTTTCGATCCTGTCTCTAGGCTCAAGGGGTGCTCAGATTTTGGCTTCTCTCTAGGGGAAAATTTGCTCAGAGGACTAGGATGTCTCCTTAGCGCAAGTATTCATATTCCCCAGTCCCAGGTAGTAGCCAAACCTGACAGGTTGCCTCAAAAACTCTCTAGACCTCACTTGAGAGATCTGCTCATAAAAATGCAAAAACAGCAGCTAAGCTTCATCTTGAGTGACTGTTTGATGGGAATCTTGGCTCCGTGCAGACTTGGGCAAGCTGCTCAAACGTGGGAAAATGCATGTTAGCTTCTTCATCTTTAAAGTGAGGTTACAATTATTGCCTGTTTCATACGTTGGTAGTGAGGACTAAATGAATCAATGTATGTGGAGTGCTTTAAATTGTACCTGTCACATAACATATAATTAATGCATGCTAGTTTTTATTATTATGCCGGTGACCACACAGATGGTGAATTGGATAAAAATAAGGTTAAAAGTAGCAATACAAGTTCAGGCACTGGTGAAAAAGTGCAGAGAAGAGTTAGGAGAGCCTAACTTAAGCCCTTTCTTCCTTTTTGCTTTTCTCCCTTCTTCCTCCTTCCCTGCCACCTGCCCTTATTCCTTCCTTATTTCCTTTTCTTAGTGTGCATAGGAAATGGGAAGAATTAAGGCAGATTGGGTGAACTTTGGTTGGAAGTTAAGCAGGGTCAGACCCCAAGCTTCTAGAAGAACCAAAAGGACCCATCCAAGCCCCAAACCATAATGGAGCATCCAAAGTCAAACACTAGGAAACCAGACATATAACCCATGTGTAAAGGGAGGAGGCAGATTGGAATCAGAGGCCTGAATACAGAGAACAGAGATCCCAACTGGGGTGTGGGGTCAGGGTGAGAGCCAGCTGGAAATAATTAGAAAGGGCCAAAGTAATTGCCACTAATGGGCCTGGGAGGTTTGGGTAGCTGTGCCGGATGGTCCTAAAGGGCCAGAGACAGGAAGGATACAATCACTCACCACCACCACCCTTAATAATGGTCAACTTCTATTTAGCACTTCCTCTGGCATGGCAGTATGCCGATTCCTTTGTGTGCCTTTCTCCTTTAATCTTCACACTAGATTGAGTGTGTGCTATTGTTTTCCTCAGTTTGGAAGCTGAGGTTCAGAAAGGTGAGCATCTTGCTCTATGTCACAGAGGCAGACATGATGGAGTAGAATCAAATCCGGGACCATTTGACTGTGGGGCCCATGCTCTAGACTCTGGGGTTACCCTTTCCTCAGAAACATCAACTGACTGTCTCTAGGGCTCTGGTCTCTGGAGGAAGCATTTTTCCTCAGTTTGGAAGCTGAGGTTCAGAAAGGTGAGCATCTTGCTCTATGTCACAGAGGCGGACATGATGGAGTAGAATCAAATCCGGGACCATTTGACTGTGGGGCCCATGCTCTAGACTCTGGGGTTACCCTTTCCTCAGAAACATAAACTGACTGTCTCTAGGGCTCTGGTCTCTGGAGGAAGCACTCGGAAGGTAACCCAGATGAACTAGACATGGTTCCTGTTCTCCGAGCTAAAAGTGCAGCAGTAGAGGCAGGTAGAGAAACAAAGTGCAATTTGTTAAGGACAACAATAAATAGTGTTCTGGCAGAAAGCAATCAAGGTTTTGGATAAGCAACACCAGGAAGATGAGAGCAACGGGATCTAACAGATTCTGAATTAAGGGAGGGGACCAACAGAGGGCTAGCAGGGCTGTATGGAGAGGCTGGAGGGAGTGAGGACAGAGAATGGCTGATGAGCCCGGCTCGTGTGAGCAGCAGCCCAGGACAGCAGAAAGAGCATGGGCTCTGGCATGGAAGGGAACTGCTGCTCCCTAGTCTCTTAACTCATGTAAAATGGGAACCCCGGGACCTGTCTCAGAGGGAGGCGGTGAGGATTAGTTGAAGTAAGTCATATGCAGAGCCTACTACAGTGCCTGACGTTGCAGATAATACTAATAAATGACGGACTGATGAAGCGGGTAGAGAGGGAGGAAGAGAGAAGAAGATGGAGAAGAGAAGGTACATGGGAGGATGGCTTCTGAGCAGCCCCGGGAAGGGACAGCTTAGAACTTTAAAGACTTAGAACTCTGTCATCTGCATGGCAGAGCAGGTGACTTCCTGATCCCCAAATCCATGCAAAGCTATAGAGTAAGATAATCGTACTGGTGAGGTCTCAGCAACACATTGAAATATGCCCCAGTTCTCCCACGTTGGCAAATTTTACCTGTACACTTAAATGTGAGTGTGAAACAGCAGTGGGCGTGCTTTCTTAAGGAAAGGGGACTACCCTAGAAGCCAGAGAATGGGGAGTGGGCGCGGAGTACAAGGGTTTGGCTCTGGTTAAGTTTCTGGTGGGAAACTGTTCACTTAATAAGCATTTATAGAGCACCTGTTGGCATGTGCCCAACCCTTGGACAGAAGTGCGAGAACTTACCCAGGAGAGGAGAGAGCATCGGGCCTCGTGCCAACAGGCATAGGCCAAGAAAGGAGCATGAGGAGGAAAAGGAGGAAATGAGCTGTTTGGGAAGTAGAATGTGCAGAGCTCGGTTGCTAATTGGGGCTGGGGATGAAGGATGTTGTGGGCTTCCACCAGCTGCAGTTCTGCCAGGAGCTGCGCTTCGCGCAAGGGTCTGGGGATTCCAGCAGCACTGACCACAGCCAGGTACAGTTCACTGGGTGTTTGTTCCATCAGCCGGAGAGCAGCGACATGAAATCCAAGCTGGCTCAGCTCTAAGAACAGATGCAGAGAAGCTGGTTATACGAGTACTTTGCTGCCACGTCTCTCTCCAATCCTCCCTCCTTTGGCACCTCCGGCACATTCATCCTGGACGGAATCTCTGTCCTACTTTCTTAACCCAAACACAGAGCTGTCTTCCTTCACTTATCTTTGATCTGTGGAATTGGGGCTGGGGATGAAGGATGTTGTGGGCTTCCACCAGCTGCAGTTCTGCCAGGAGCTGTGCTTCGCGCAAGGGTCTGGGGATTCCAGCAGCACTGACCATAGCCAGGTACAGTTCACTGGGTGTTTGTTCCATCAGCCGGAGAGCAGCGACATGAAATCCAAGCTGGCTCAGCTCCAAGAACAGATGCAGAGAAGCTGGTTATACGAGTACTTTGCTGCCACGTCTCTCTCCAATCCTCCCTCCTTTGGCACCTCCGGCACATTCATTCTGGACGGAATCTCTGTCCTACTTTCTTAACCCAAACACAGAGCTGTCCTCCTTCACTTATCTTTGATCTGTGTCTCTAAGCTTGCAGGGTTGGCCCAGTTCTCTGGCCGGATTTCTGAAAAGCTCCTTTATGCT
>NW_007727797.1:113092-113852 GCF_000696425.1 Galeopterus variegatus
CTCTAAGCTTGCAGGGTTGGCCCAGTTCTCTGGCCGGATTTCTGAAAAGCTCCTTTATGCTCTAGTTTGCCTAAGGCCTGCTCAGGCCAGTGCCAGTAACGGCTCCCTCTCCAGCCCCATGTAGCCACAGATACCTAATCTTAAAAACTTTCTCCAGGCTTAACTTCCCTCTAGTGCTCTCTCCTTCAAACTTTCTTGTCCTGGTCAATAATCGAATGCAGATGTCAGTCACCTGGGTATCCCCAGTCCTCCAACTCACTGGGCCTTTCCATAGTTTAATCCACATAGCAGAATGACTTGAACTCCATCCCATGCATGGGGAGGAATGCAGCATGCTCCTACCATCCTCGGTTCCTACCTACCTCTGCTCTAACCTACCTCCCCTGACACCTGCTTGCTCCGTTTCATGCATCATCCCAGTTCTCTTCTTTTCTCTCTAGGCTACTGCTAGCACAAGGCTCTGACAGAGTAGACCTTCTGAAAGGTTTTGGGTAACAGATAGAGCTTAGCATCCCACATCAGAGATCACAACCTACAATCATGTCTTACTTGTCACATCTAAATAGCTGATGGACATTCCTGCCCTGCGAAATCTCTTGTTAGCTGGGCTTCTCATCGGGCTTTGCTATCATCTCTGCCTGCAGCCTTGAGTATCTTCTCCCTCCTTCCCATACTGCTGGCTTCCCACCCAAACCACCAAATTCCTATTAATTTCATACTGAGAATACTTCAACTACCCACCCTCTACCCACACACCCTG
>NW_007727797.1:114318-120644 GCF_000696425.1 Galeopterus variegatus
AATTCCTATTAATTTCATACTGAGAATACTTCAACTACCCACCCTCTACCCACACACCCTGGACTACCTTGCATATCCGAAACTCATTAAGGGGCTCCTACTGAAATCTGCCATCTTTTCGGGAACTTCCTCCAAAGGCACCCAGAGAAGCTCTGAAATAACAGTTTTCCCTTGAGCATGGCAAACTTACTAGATCCACCCCCTTCCAAGGAGTGTTAGATTTTTGTTTGTTTTTCCTTCTCCATCTGGTTTTCTAGCTTCTTTCTCATTACCTTAGCTGGGTTTTTCTACTCCACTTTACCCCTCGGTTGACCATTAGGTTGGCTGGATGTGATTTCATCTTCTTGCCCTTGACCACACGTGCTGCTGCCCAGGCCAGAACCTCACTCCGGCTGCACCCTGTGTCACACACTTGCCCTCTGGAGAGGCCCGTGACAGTTCTTTGGAAGGCCCCAGTTATCTGCCCATCTCTTTCCAGGTAGCTGGGCCATTTGTTCAGTGAGTGCACATGTCATCAGTGCTGGGGACTGGAGGCAGGGGACCTGGGGCCACTCTCCAATGTTGGGATGTCAACATCAAAGGGACATGGGGAGGACCAGCAAAGCCATAACAGGGAGGTGGAATTGTGAGGATTCTTAGCTCAGGGACTGGCTGCTTGAAGGTGACATTAACAGGAACATAAGCAAAGCAGGTTTGGGAAGGAAAGTTCCTTTTTAGGCATGTTTAGACTGAGGAGCCTGTGGGACAACCCAGTGCAAAAAGCCTTCGGTAAGCAGCTGGGAAAACAAGTCTGCAGCCCAGTGGAGAGAAACAAGATAAAATGGGGAGGGGTGCAGCAGTAAAGGGCAAGGAAACTAGCATTCGGGCCAGAAGAGCTGCCTACTGGATGACTTTGCCCTGCCCGAGCTCCTGGGGGACTGGAGAAAGCTGTAGATCTGAGATCTCCCCATCAGAGGGCCCAGCTGTGCCCTTGCACTGCAGCCGCGGTGGCCCTCGCACTCAGCCGGCGCAGGCAGGCAGATAATGCGCTCTGGTGTTCAAGGACAATCAGACTCAGCAAAGCGTGAAATCAGTTTTTTCCAACGAACTCACTCTGGGCAGAAGGAACAGTTTCTATCTTCAGAGCGAGAAGAGTAACCTGTCATTCCCTGAAGGAATTTACCTGTTTCAGTGGAAGTGGACGTTCTTTTAAAGAGCAGGGGGCATCTGTGCCTAACCAGGGATTGCCCATGTGTCCAGGTGCATCTGCACAGGAGCCGGGCTGACTTTCTTCTCTGCCTTGCATCCAAGGGCCTGGCATGGTGGCGGCCGCATCAGGAAAGCAGATGTTACATACACACCAGCAGCCCAGGGCCACTGGGAGCCAAGAAATAGGTTTCATTTATTTGTTCATTCAGCTTGCATTTATTAAGCACTTTCTATGCATCAGGCCCTGGGTCCCATTGTTTTGTTAAAGAGACAAAAACAAACAAACAAAAAAAACCAACAGTACAATGTTGGGCACGTAGCCTCTGCAGTCAGACTGCTTGTGTGTAAGTCCTGGCTCCACCACGTACAAGCTGTTGCCTTTGAACAACTTGCCTCCCTTTTGCTGTGCCTTGATTTCCTCATTTGTAAAATGGGAATATAAAAGTTTTATCTACTTCATGAAAATATTGTAAAGACTGTTATAATACATGTAAAAGCTCTTAGAATAAATGCTTTGCATATCGTAAATGTTCCATAAATGCAAATATAGAGAAGAAAAACCACTCAATTAATGTGGTACATGCAGTAGTGAAGGAAGGGTGTACCAGGTTCTATGCGAGCACCAAGGAAGGAGTATCTCATGGGGACAGTGGTGGCTGCATCGACTCCTGAAAAAGGATCAGGAAAGTGTACAGTGTGTTCTCTAGACATGGAAATGGCTTGTCACAGATAGAGCCAAGGTTTACTTGGGAAAGAGGCAGTTCGTGACAGAGGAAAGGTTGGCAGCAGCAGACCACAGAGGGCCTTGAATGCCAGGCCAAGGCACCTGGTATTAGGTGGGGTGTTGTAAAGACAGTTCTGGAATAGCTTCTGGGACCTAAAATGCCATGCCATTGTTCATTTGCCTTGGAAATATTCTCTAGCCAGAAAAGTGGATTTATAGTTTGTTTATTTTTAACAAAATTGATTTTTTTCAAGCCTCGCCATCTCTTTGCCAATAAACCATTGTGTTGCTGATGCCGCTTCATAAGCCAGTGGCTGTGCTAGCTGGAGTGTAATAATTGTTTTTCCTCATGGACTGGCTGAAGCACTGGTCTGTGAGGCAGGAGTTTAAGTTCAAATTAGATGGCATTTGTTCCTTACGTCCACCTGTTCTGAATATTTACAAAGCTGGAAGAAAAAGTGAACAAGTGGACGATCTGCGATGGTCTTAGATTGACGGGAAAATCCCTGTGGTCGAGGCCAGCCCATGTCTGTCTATGGTGCCCCTCACAAGAGGGTCTCTCCAGGTCTGGGGTGGGTCTTGGAGGAACATTTCTAGGTGTCCTTACCAGGATATTTTCCAGTTTCACCTGCTAGTAATCTTTCCCTCTTGTCCAGGGGTGGGTTCCAAAAACAATGTAATTTGGAGAGTCACATGCAGTGCGTTAAGAAGTATGCAGACTTTGGTGACAAAGTACCCCCGCCTCAGCCCCAACTCTGAGCCCTCATTCCCTTGTTCACAAAACAGGTGTCATGGTGCTGCTTACCTCACGGTATGCATTCATACCTCACAGTATGGCTGAGAGACTGGAGTGGAACCGTCTGTGACTGCTCTGAGAGCCATGCTCACAGCACAGGACAGACAATCGTCATTGTCATTCACTCTGGGGCCTCCCTCCTGCAACTCCTGCACCTTCCACAGGAGGGTCACACTCACAGAATTCAGATTCATACAAAAATGGTGGTGCAGCCCTGGGGCAGAGGTTACATTACAGATGTGGGACTGTGATGCCCCTTGTGCTTAAGAGATTTGGGTCTGAACCTGACCGTGGGCAGTGGGGAGGGGGAAGATGGTGTCTCTGCCACTTTATGCACAGAAACTGTCTTTCTTGTTTCTCAGCAAATGGTAAACACCCAGTAAATGGCAGGCACTGGCTTGGCAGTAGGTATCTGGGAGTGGAGCACAGTGGTGTCGGGGAGAGACAAAGGCATGGAAGGGCTGGGCTGAAGAGAAAGACTGAAGACTCAGAAGCACGGGAAGAATGCTAGGGAACCAGAGAAGGAGGAAGAAAAGGAATCATCTGGTACAGAAGTGCAGAGAAACTGGGAGACAGCTAGAGAGTGAAGGAAAAGAGAGTCAAACGAGCACTGACAAGAGGTGCGTGACAGCCCTGTAACATGGGCGGGTGGCACTGGAAAACTGGACAGGTGGCAGTCACGTGAGCAAGGTGGGTCAGCTGCCCCAGCCTCAGCCTCCTCTTGGGTAAAGCAGTCGGGAAGCGCAGAGGGAGAGGCCTCGGTGTGATGACATATGAAGTAGCAGCATCCACCCCCATTACACATGATGGGGGCTGATGTCCTGGCACTGTGCCTGGCACACGATAAATGGCTGTGTCATTTATCATCCACGCCTGGTCATTTTTGTGAGTGAGAGGGAGAGTTATTCATAATTATACCAGGACAGCGGGGCAAATCAGGACTCTCCAGGACAGACTGCTTCGTGTGGCCCCCACACTGAGCCAGCTCTCAGATGAAGTGGCTGTCCCTCGGATTCATGAGTGGGAATCACATAGTTACAAAGGCACTCGCCTAATTCTGTTTTCTACTTAAAAAAAAAAAAGGTGGGTTTTGTAGAAACAAATGCCTGACACCTACCGACAGGTTGTGCCAATTGATGAGAAGTTAGTGGTCAGGATGTACAGTTGTCAGATAAAATGCAGGAAGTTCAGTTAACTTTGAATTTCAGATCAACGATGAATAATTTTTAGCATAAGTATGCAGTGGAGGTATTTACCGTAAAAATTATTTGTTGTTTGTCTGAAATTCAAAATTAACTGGGCATCCTGGTTTTTTATCTGCTAAAGCTGGCAGTCCTACCAGGATACAACATAGGATTCTATGGATTTAATTATTTTTTTTTTATTTTATTTTTTCCTTTTTTACTGACCGGTAACGGGATCGCAACCCTCGGTGTCGCGCCCGTACCGGGGACCAGCAACGGGATCGCAACCCTCGGTGTTGCGCCCGCACCACGCTCAATCAGTGAGCGGGAACCGGTCTCCACATGGAGTGCCGCCGCACTCCCAAGTGGTGCACTCTCCAGTGCGCCACCGGGCCGGCCCGTGGATTTAATTATTGAATTAAATAAAAAAACTCTTTGGTGAATACCTTCTACCTGCCATGCAAAGTGCTGAATGCAAGGGAGGAATCCCAAAGGAACAAGACGTGTTTTCTGCCACCAACTTGCAGGCCAGTGAAGGAGGAAGTGGAAAGGAATTGAGTTGACATTTACTGAGCACCTATTTGGATCTGGGCACAGTCTCCGGTGTTTCATAGGTTATCTCTGTAAATCCTCACAATCGGATTATTTCAATTTTACAGATGAGAGAGTTAAGGCCCAAAGAGAAGTCAAGGGCCAAGGTTTTAGAATTCATAAGTGGTGAGCCAAGGTTAAAATCCAGGTCTGGTCTAAATCCAGAGCCGTGTTCTTTCCAATAAAAACATGTTTTCTGTAAACACACACACGAATGATTGCAACATTTATAGGCCCTGTGCATACAAAGGAGGGAGAGATGAACTCTGCTTTGAGTAATCAGGGAAGTTGTTATCATCAATGTCTTTTAGTTACAGGCCAAATTGCTTTACGATAAAAGGAGGGGGAGGGTGTTTCCACAAGGAAACCTCACGGAGCAAGAATGTGTTTGGAAAACTGTGGGGAGGTGAAGCACTCTCTGGACCAGCTGCTCTCTTCATCTCTCAGAGCCTGGTGGTCTCTCTCTTGGCATCTCTCCTTGTCTCTTGTTGCTTGCTTCTTTCTCTTCTTATTACTGGCTGCCTTCCTCTTCTTAGTCATAGATCCTGTGTCATCAGAACATTGATCTGTGCGTGGTCAGCATGGTTCTTCAGAGCTCAAATCTACCTTCAGGCTTCCAACCTTGATGTGTCATAATTCCTGGTTTAATTTTTTAAACAGCTTTGTTAAGTGATAACATTTACATGCCATAAGATTCACCCACTTCCTAGTTTAAATTTTGCAAAAAGCTAGAGGCTAGCTTGTGAATGAACCGCCCTCGGTCGGGTGCTCATCTCTATGTCACCACCCACCCCAGTCCAATAGCTGCGACCAGAGGACAGGTCATCATATGACTGTCCCTGAGCAAGTGCTGAAGGTGGGGCACCTTCACTTAGATAGGATTGTGGACCTTCAGACACTGTGATTAATATCTCTAATATAGAAGGTTCTAGGAGAAAATGACATTTGATATGGGCCATGAAGGATGAGTTAGTATTCACCAGGAATAAAAAAAGGGAAGAAAGACATTCTAGCTAAGGAACATCATGTGCAAATACAAAGGTGCATGAAACAGGAATGAGCAAGGAATGGTGAGTGGTTTGGAAGGTCTGGAGTGCAGGGTCCTAGAGGGGAAGGCCACATGCTGTAAGGTGAACATAGACTTCAGATTTCTGGTTTGTCTGCCTGGATACCATTCAATGAGATTGTACTTCTAGGAGAAGTACAAGTTTGGAAGGGAAGACGATTTAGGCTGGTTTGGGCATGCTGAGTTTAAGAAGCCTATAGAGCCTTTGGAAAGTCTAGTAGTCAGTCGGGTACACAATTAGGAACCTGTGATAATCTTTACCACAAACTTGTTATGAGGTTCACCAGTAATCCAGCCCTTGGAGGACCTTCATGTTGAGCTATAAGACAGTGTGGCAGGAAAGTGAGGCCATTCCCCCAGAGACACCCACTCAAAGCTTACTGAAGGTCGGCTGCAGCAAATTCTACCTAGTTGACTCAGCCCAGTTCAACTGTCTGCAGACCTTGTGAGGAAGGAGAGAGCAGCAGAAATCTGGAATGCTGCATGTGAAATCTCTGCTGAGCCAGCAAGTTTAGATATTAAATGTTGAAAAGAAAAATATAGCCTGCTATAAATTCTCATTACACACATTATTGCCTTAATAGTAAAAGTACAGATAGGCCCCTAAAGAATTTTCTGATTTGTAGTCAGTATTTGGTTTTAGCTTTTGATTTATTAATTTGTCCTTTTTTCATGGTTGCTTTTGGTAAACATTTTAGAAACATATGAATATATTTTTTAAAAAAAGAAAACTCCCCATAAATCCCACCACCCAAAGATAACTGTTAACAGTTGTAC
>NW_007727797.1:120955-127307 GCF_000696425.1 Galeopterus variegatus
TTTAGCTTTTGATTTATTAATTTGTCCTTTTTTCATGGTTGCTTTTGGTAAACATTTTAGAAACATATGAATATATTTTTTAAAAAAAGAAAACTCCCCATAAATCCCACCACCCAAAGATAACTGTTAACAGTTGTATGTGCTTCAAGTTTTCTTTCTTTTTTAAAATTAAATTTTAAGGCCACCCCGTGGCTCACTCGGGAGAGTGCGGCACTGGTAGCACTGAGGCCGCAGGTTTGGATCCTATATAGGGATGGCAGGTGCGCTCACTGGCTGAACGTGGTGCAGACCACACCATGCCAAGGGTTGGGATCCCCTTACCGGTCAACAAAAAATAAATAAATAAACAAATAAATAAAATTTTAATTTCTATCTAAGTAATACATGCAGAAAGTTAAGCATCAAATAATACAGAAGAGTTTATGATACAAGTACCTTGGCTCCAGCTCGACCTCCCCATATTACCCCTCTCCTCAGAGAGAATATTTCAGTGATTCTGTTTCTCATGTTGGTTGCCTCCATAGCTCATGAGTTGTGCTGTTCAGTACGCCGGCCTCTAGCCACATGTGGCTCTTTAATGAATATCAAATAAAATTTAAAACTGAACTTCTAAGTCTCACTAGCTACATTCAAGGGCTACCACGTTGGACAGAGTAGATGTAGAACATTTCCATCATCACAGAAAGTTCTATTGGATTGCACTGCTCTAGATAAAAAATATGCTTCTATCTTCATTTCTTGATTTATCAAATTTAGATAGTACCAACTGCTTTAATTTTGTTTTTATTAAGACATATCTTTATAAACTTTTAGAAAAATTAAAATACAACATACATACAGAAAAGCGTCTTTATAAACTTTTAGAAAAATTAAAATAAAACATACATACAGAAAAGCATATTTGTCATAAATATAAAGCTCAACAACTTATCGAAGAGTGAATAATCCATGTGACAAACCCCCAGAACAAAAAAAATTAGCAGGAATCCGAATATGTAATTTTTCCTGGAATATTATCAGGAACCTCAACTCCCTCACATCCTCACCCCAACTACTAATCTCTCTCTACCTAACCCAACCTCCATCAGCATGAGTTAGTTTTACCTGTTTGCAGTCCTTAGGATCTGCATTCTTTCATGAAAACTATGTATGTGGGATTCATCCATATTTTTGTGTGAAGGAGAGTTCATTCATTGGAATAGTATTACTAGTTTGCATTATATGAGTATATTATTTATCTGTCCTGCTATTTAGAGACATTTGAGTGGTTTCCAGTTTGAAGTTATTATGAATTTAATGTAGCTGTGAACATTCTTGCATGTATTTTGAGATACATTAATACACATTTCTGTTGAGTATAAACCTAGGAATGGAGCTACTGGGTCATGGGTATGAGTGTGGTCAGCTTTAGATCCTCCTAAAGGGTTTATACCATTTTATACTCAGCAGTGTTGATAGTACCAGCAGTTGCTGCACATCTTCACTGACTCTTGATATTCTAATAGTTATATCGTTATGTTTTAAATTTGGATTTCCCAGATAAGTGATGAAGTTTAACATCTTTTTAAATATGTATTGACTATTTGGATATTGTCTCTTTGTCAAGTGTCTGATTCTCCTGTCTATTTTACTATTGAATTTTTTTTTTTTTAAATTGATTTGTAGGTGTTTTAGTCCGTTTTGTGTTGCTATAACAGCAATACCTGAGACTGGATAATTTATAAAGGAAAGAGGTTTATTTGGCTTATGATTCTGGGACAGCTGCATCTGGCGTGGGCCTCAGGCTGCTTCTACTCATGGGGGAAAGTGGCAGCAACCGGCGGGTACAAGCAGATCACATGGCGACAGGAAGCAAGAGAGAGAGAAAGGAGGTGCCAGGGTCTTTTTAAGCAACGAGCTCTCGCAGGAACTGACAGAGCGAGAACTCACTCATTAATCCCCCCTCACCCAGGGAGAGCATTAATCCATTCATGAGGGATCTGCCCCCATGACTCAATCAGTTTCCAAACTGCCACATTGGAGATCAAATTTCCACATGAGTTTTGGAGGGGACAACACATCCAAACTCCATCAGCAGGCATTTAAAATATTTCTGTATACGATCCCCCTCTCAGTTATGTGTGTTGCTAACATCGTCTCCTGTACTATAGCTTGCAAACACCTTTTTGATAAAGAAAAAGTTTATAGTTTTGATATAACGCAGTGTACTGGCCTCTTCTTTTATGGTTAGTGTTTTTTGTGTCTTATTTAAGAAATCTTTCTCTACCCCAAGGTCATGAATATATTCTCCTATATAATTTTCTAGAAGCTTTATCATTTTGATTTTTCACACGAATTTCTGTAATTAAGCTAGAATGTAGTTTATGTGTGATGTGAGGTAGGAATCAAATTTCACTTTTATCAATATGGCTGGCCAATTAGATCTGTGTCATCTATTTTAAAAACCATTTTTTACTCATTGTTCTTTGGTGCCACCTGTGTCACAGGTCATAGCTAGATGTCTATATATCTCTATCTCTGTCTATGTCTCTACATGTTTGTTTCTGGATCCTCTACTATGGGGACAGGCAAACGAAGGCCAGCAGCCTGGTTTTGTAAATGAAGTTGCGTTGGAACACAGCAGGTTCATTCATTTGCCTCTTGTCTACAGCTGTTTTCACGCTCCAACAGCAGAGTTGAGTTATTGTGACAGAGACCAAACGACCTGCAAAGCCTAAAGTATTTACTATTTGGCCATTACCAGAAAAAGTTTACAACCTCTGCTTTCTGTCTTAATTGCTGCAGCTTTAAAATCAATCTTGATATTTGGTAGATGAAGCCTTTTGATCTTGTTCTTCAAGATTGTGTTGGCTATTCTCCGGTCTTTGTATTTCCATATAAAATTTTTAGATATATTTTGATTATAAAAATGTTTTATACAAATTACATAAACATTATAGTAACTTGTTTAATAAATTACTTAATATACCATGAAAATATTTCCAAGATATTGTGTTCTTCTACAAAATTATTTTTATTGACTTCATAGTATCCAATTATATGGATAAACTATAATTTATTTAACCAATTAAATTGCTTGGCTATATGTTTTTCTGATTTTCTTATCACCCCATTAAACTGTAAATTGCTTCTTTACATTACTCATGCTCTTTCATTAAGTAATTTTATTTATGGGAATTGAACCAAATTAAATTATCTTAAATAAAAAAATGCATGAAGATGTTTATCACAGAATTATTTATAATCATGAAAAATTAGAAATGACAAATTCACTGATACTTATTAAATAGCTAGAGTACTTCCACTTACTGGATTATGCAAATGTTTAAAACTATGGAAAATTAACATGGAATATTTTATGCAAAAGAGTGTGCATACTCTTTAACTATGAGTATTAAAATATGGCCCTTAGGAAGAGATCTAGAAGGATGTACACCGAAGATAATCAGTCAGTTAATACTAGGGATGGGCACTTGTGAGGCAGGGGAAGGAAAGGTACTGCGTTCACTTGTGTCTCATTTGAATATTTTACAGAACTTATCTTAATAAAACATTTGAAAACCATTTTTTAAAATATAGACTGTGTGATGCATGAAATGATAAAATAGCAATGCCCTTGGGAAAAGATACGCCTTCTGTAAAAAGCAATACTAGAGCCTTCGTTTTAGGCAAGTCTATAAATAGAGAGTAAGATTTAAAGTGAGACTGTAACATCCCAGCTTGGCAGATGAATAGAGCCCAAGAGCATGGAGCCCTCAGAGGATAAGTCCAGTTTGCCCAGAACTATTCCCTTAGTCACACTGGATACCCCAACTACCAGCTCAGTGAAGATGATCTGGAAGCTGTGGGTCCTTAGAGACTGTTGGGTATGTCAGAGTAAACTTCTCGTGGTTCTCATTTTTGAGTGTGAGCTCAAGGTAATCCTGGGAGAGTAATCCTTGAACACAACACTTGAAAATGCATAACACGGGACTTTTCTGTGGGTATCTTGGGGAGTCCATAGAAACAGATCACGATCTGGTTGGTGGGGTGGGATATTTCCCTGAAGGGAGTGAATATCCCAATAGCCAATCATCTTGGAAAATGTTCATGAGGTGGGTCTCTGGACTAGCGGAGAGAGGAACATCCCTTTCCCCCAGACCCCTACTCCCCACTGTGCCAACCTGGTGCAGCTGGGCCCAGACACGGAGGGAGGGCTGGAGAAATTTTGGTGGTGGTTATGACCAATCTCTGGCCATCTGGAGGCAGAAGGGATGGAGCAGCAACATGATATAGTTAGTGGTGGGAGAAATAGCAACAGCAATGGTGCAGAGAAAGGTGGCCGTTAGAGCAGCCGACTCCACATCTTGAGGCAGCGTTTGCAGAACCAGACCTCTGACCACAAGGGGCTCATGTCTCACTGCCAACGCCATTATAAAAATCACTGATGCCAGGGCCTCACTCCAAACCAGTTCAAGCAGAATGTCTAGGGGTGCGGCCCGGGTACATGTTCATTTCAAAGCTCCCCAGGGATTCTCCTATGTAGCCTGGTCTAAGAACTGCTGCTTTAGGATCAACACTTCTCTCACACCCGTGGGTGTTAGACTTTCATAATTGTGTCTAATTTGGATTGTGCTGCCCTGCAGATTAATTGTGAGTAAGAGTTTCATTCATCAACAAGCCACAGAGTCCTACGAAATAACTCCATTAGCACTGGCAAGCTGCCTGCCCTTCTCTTCCCTCTTAACCAGGAGACTAATGAGACCATTTATTGGAAGGCAGAAAACGAACCAGTCCATTCTGTAGTGTGGTAGGTCAGACCGCACAGGTTCTGCTAAATTTACTCTTACACAAGGAGGGGGTGAAGAGGAGACTAATGAGACCATTTATTGGAAGGCAGAAAACGAACCAGTCCATTCTGTAGTGTGGTGGGTCAGACCGCACAGGTTCTGCTAAATTTACTCTTACACAAGGAGGGGGTGAAGGGGAAGGAGGCGGGTCGCGTGCCAGGCATGCTTTCCAAATGTCATTTCTCCTTCCCTGCAACGAACACCCTGGAGAGTGGGTAATACCATTAGTTCCGTTTCACAAATAGGGAAACCAAGACATGAAATGGTTAAGAAATTTGACCAAAATTACATTGGTTGTTTAAGTGGCAGAGTGGGTATTTGAACTAGGTTTATCTAACTCCAAAATTTATCTCATCTTTCTTTTTATTATAATGCTTTCCCTCCTTCACTTCATTGTTACACATAAAGCATTTAAAATGATGTCTAGCAAATAGCAGTGCTCAATAAATATTAGCAATTCTTGCTGGGATTTAACTGTGAGGAGGAGGATAGGTATGAAGTCCTGCACCTGAACTGTAGTACTTAAACTTGGAGAAAAACATGGGGCTGGAAGTTGTGGCTGGGTGAAGGGACTTCCCAGCCTGTGGCTGAAGTCCTTAATCCAAGGGTGTAGAGTCCTATCAAATCCATTCGTACAGAATAAAATATTAAGATTCAACTTTGCTAAAACAGAATGCATGTGTTGGGGTAGGTGCTTTAAAAATGCAAAGCGGGTTCTAGAACTTATTGAACTCTTTCTCTTAAGCAAATCCTTTATCCAGCAAAGAAGAGGAAGGCTCATGATGTTCAGGCATCTCGGTGATCTCCACTACTGATGGTGCCTTCTTGGCAGACGTGTGGGTTCCGTTGTAGGGCAAGTGCAGAAACAGCAGGTGAGAGCAGGCCTGAAGTATGGCAGGGAAGGACCAGTCTACACAAGAACCCTCTCGGGATGGGCCCTTGTCAAAGCAAAGCGCAGCCCCTCCCATGATGGAGCGGGGAGGGTCTCTGGGGAGGGAGTGGCTCCCCAACACTCCCGAATTCTTTCCCTCAGGGGGTCTCCCTCTTGGCTCCAGCTGTCACTGCTATCTAATCTCCTGGGGATGCCACACACTGTCTTTGAAGACCGGCCTTGCTGAAACGGAAATATCCTTTGAGACAGTCTGACTTCCCAAAGAAACTTAACTAAAAAATGAGAACTAAAAAGGGAAAAATTCTAGAAAGTATGAGCAGCATAAAGATAGACTTTCAAAATGATGTTTTATATTTGTTTCTCTTGTTCTACCATGAGTGGTTTCTGTCCCCAAAGTGTTGTTTTACATCATGGGTCCTTCATGTCTTCCTTCCTTCACATCCGTCGGGTTCTCTCCACCACACCCAACCTGTACCCTGTCACCCTCCCTGATCCTCCAGGAAAAATGACCAACTTCCCTTCCAGCACTCCCTTCCTGTCTAGTCTGTGGTCTGAGGGGCATGGCCTCACTGTCTCCCCAGCTGGTGACAGGCCCCGGGTGGCTGATACACACACACACACACACACACAC
>NW_007727797.1:127526-130692 GCF_000696425.1 Galeopterus variegatus
GGGTCCTTCATGTCTTCCTTCCTTCACATCCGTCGGGTTCTCTCCACCACACCCAACCTGTCCCCTGTCATCCTCCCTGATCCTCCAGGAAAAATGACCAACTTCCCTTCCAGCACTCCCTTCCCGTCTAGTCTGTGGTCTGAGGGGCATGGCCTCACTGTCTCCCCAGCTGGTGACAGGCCCCGGGTGGCTGATACACACACACACACACACACACACTCTCACACACACTCACACTTACACTCACACTCACAACCACACTCTCACAACCACACACTCACACAGACACACCCACACACATCCGCACACACATACTCTCACACACACACACACACACACATACAAACACACTCATACACACATACACACTCACACGCACTCTCTCACAACCACACACTCACACACACACTCACAACCACACACTCACGCACACTCACACACACTCACAACCTCACACTCACGCGCGTGCGCACACTCACACTCACGCACACACACACTCACACACACCTGCACACTCTCTCACAGACACACACCCACACAAACACCCCACACACATACTCTCACACACAAACACACACACACTCACACCCACACACACACCCACACACACATACTCACACACTCATGAACACACACAACCACACGCACTGTCACACACACACACTCTCTCAAGCACACACACACACTCACACCCACACTCTCACACACTCACACACACACTCACACACACGCTCACACACACCCACGCTCACACACTCAGACATACCCCTCACACTCACACACACCCACACTCTCACACACACACTCACACACACACACTCTCACACACACACTCACAGACACACACACACAGACTCACACACACACACTCTCACACACACAGAGGAAGCTTACTCTTCAGATGAGAATCCTGTTTCCTACTCACAAAGGTAGGCTTTGTCCATTCAGACTCCAATGGAATAATATCTCAAACACTAACCAATACCTCCTCTATTAGACACAGAATAACAGAAATATCATTTTTTAAATAGAGGAATCATGAGCACAGCAAATATTTTTTTTTCCTGATTCAGTTCCTGGTAGTGTATAATCACATTCTGATTTTCTATAAAGTAGCTTCTCACAAAGAGGCCCCATGGCTCATAGGCTTTGTTACATTACAGAGTGTCAACTAACAAAGTGGTGGATCCTTTACTTGTGATTTTTGTTACTCAGAAACCAAATTTTCTGGGATTTTTTTTTTACCGGGAACCCCAAATTCTCAATAATATAATACAAGCAAATATCATAGGCAGTAGCAGAGACAGTATGAGTTCTGCATTTATTCATGAGTATATGTTTTCACATGACCCGTAAGCTCAGATAGAAAAGGGATTAGCCACCACGGTTTGGAAGAGAGAGAACCTGCCCATGTCTTGCAAAGTCGCACTAGATGTCCAGAAGGTAAGTAGCCATGACCTCTGTGAAACAGTAGCATAAAGTGACAGCAGAAGATAGTCTATGATTAAAATACAGCTGGAGCAGTTGTCAACAAAGATGACCGGGATAAGAATGAATTATGAAGAAATTAAAAGTGCAGTTTTAAATTAATATCTACATTGGAGGACTTACAAGCAGAAGCGGCAATGCAGAAAATAGATCAATAACACAGAGAACAAATTGCAAAAGGCCTCCCAGAATTCAGAGAAAAAAGAACAAAGAGATGAAAACACTAAGATAATATGATTGCTATTAAAAGTAGAGAAAAGAATCCAATCTAAGAATTATAGATATTTTTGATAAAAATAAGACCATTAGAATAAAAGCAGTAATCAGACACATTGTAGAAAACTTTCCTAAGCTAAAAAGAAAATAGACCTTTCTTAAAATTTTTTTTTTTTTCTTTTTCTTGGCAGCTAGCCAGTTGGTACAGGGGTCGAACTCCTGGACCTTAGTATTATCAGCACCATGCTCTAAACAACTGAGCTAACCAGCCGGCGCCTATGTTTTGTGAAATAAACTTCTCATTTTGGAATAACTTTAGATTTATACAAAAGTTGCAAACACAAGAGTTCCCGGATGGGATGCTCTTTACCCAGTTTTGTCTAGTGTTCACATCTTACATAACCATGAGGCATTTGTCAAAACGCAGAAATTAGCATTAGTACATCACAGTGAACTAAACTACAGACTTTATTCGAATTTCACCAGATTTTTCACTAATGTTCTTTTACTGTTCCAGAATCCAATCCAGGATATCGTGTTGCATTTAGCCTTTATATTTTTGTAAAAATTGAATGAAAGTGGGAGACCGTAACACCAAGCTACCCATTTGAGCTGCTCACGAAAGTGACTCCTTATACCTTCTCTGCCCTCACTCCCAACTTTCCTTGCCCCTGATTTTACAGTTCTCCCTAAGTTTTCTCCTTGCCTCCCAGATATGATGCACACTATGACTTCTCAAGTTTCATTAATCATGACTTTACTCTCCATATGCCCTGCCCTGACTCAAGAGCCTTGGGCAATGTCCCTCTCAGTTGCCCCATGTATTCCCAGAACCCTCCTCAGGGGGCCCATCACCCCAGCTTCCCCTGACTTCTGGTCAAAAACCCATCATCACTAATTTCTTTGTTACTATGAATTCTGGCTGAAAAGACAATTTAGGTCTAGAGAAGTCGAAGGAAAAATGAAAATAAAAACCATTTCTATTCACATACAACTCAATATGTCTCCCTCTTTCCCTTGATAAATGGAGAATGCTATTATTTTAGTTTCACAAACGAAAACGCTTTTAATAGCTGGGTCGTGGGGGAGTGCAGTTCTCTGCTGGGTATTGTCTTATGAGTTCCCTGCAGCCTGGGATCTGACCCTTACCCTAAGAGGGTGAAGAATTTAAATTCATCAGCTTTCCAGAGGTGACCACACTTAGGAATAGCCACTTGTGCTAACAAAATCTCTCAGAAGTGGGAACAAAATCAGGAAACATTAATTTATAATGAGCAATACACCTGATGGGCGAATCTGCCATTGTGTGGGCCTCAGGAGCCCACTCCATAGGAGCCAGATTATTGGATGGGTGCTTGGTGAGCGTGGAAGCAGAATGAGGGAGTTGCAGAATCGAAAATTTAATGACATCGGGCCTTGGAAAACAGATGCTCCCATTTTCCCACTAAGGTCAGGTCTGTAC
>NW_007727797.1:131692-135264 GCF_000696425.1 Galeopterus variegatus
AACCCTCCTCAGGGGGCCCATCACCCCAGCTTCCCCTGACTTCTGGTCAAAAACCCATCATCACTAATTTCTTTGTTACTATGAATTCTGGCTGAAAAGACAATTTAGGTCTAGAGAAGTCAAAGGAAGAATGAAAATAAAAACCATTTCTATGTACATACAACTCAATATGTCTCCCTCTTTCCCTTGATAAATGGAGAATGCTATTATTTTAGTTTCACAAACGAAAACGCTTTTAATAGCTGGGTCGTGGGGGAGTGCAGTTCTCTGCTGGGTATTGTCTTATGAGTTCCCTGCAGCCTGGGATCTGACCCTTACCCTAAGAGGGTGAAGAATTTAAATTCATCAGCTTTCCAGAGGTGACCACACTTAGGAATAGCCACTTGTGCTAACAAAATCTCTCAGAAGTGGGAACAAAATCAGGAAACATTAATTTATAATGAGCAATACACCTGATGGGCGAATCTGCCATTGTGTGGGCCTCAGGAGCCCACTCCATAGGAGCCAGATTATTGGATGGGTGCTTGGTGAGCGTGGAAGCAGAATGGGGGAGTTGCAGAATCGAAAATTTAATGACATCGGGCCTTGGAAAACAGATGCTCCCATTTTCCCACTAAGGTCAGGTCTGTACGGTGGATTGGGCACTGACTCATCCTGGCTGGGCACTCTCTCCTCTGGGCATGATTTGGACAGCGCTTCTTTTCTCTGTGCTTCCAAAGTTGACCGAGCCTTTGGCTCATGCATACATTCTTTAGATGTGACCATACTTTTCTTTAATTCTTGTCCAGGTCTGGGAGCCATTCTGGCTCTTTAAGATGATGGTTCTGATCAGTTATAGGGGAATCTGTATTTTAACCTGCAAAGAACTCACTTCCTTCCAAGTCCTCTGTATGTGTGTGTGTGCACGTGCATGTGTGGTACTTACGTCATGTATGCTGTCTGTAGTCCCTCGAATGTGGCTCTCCCTGACCCCAGAAAAGTGGGGAGGACCTCAAATAGAAGAGCAAGTGCAGCAGGGCCACCAAGGGCCAGGCCTGTGCCAGGCAGTAGGTACGGCAATGAACCAAACAGACCCAATCCCTGCCCTCCTGGAGCACATGGTCTGGTGGGGACGCTGCCATGAATAAAATAACCACACAGATCACAGTTAGAAACTTCAGCAAGTGTTGGGACAAACAAGGACAGGGAGCCACCTAATGAGAAACCTGCTCTAGTGCCAGAGGTCAGGGAGGGCTTTCCTGAGAGAGTCACACTTGAGTTGGGATTAAGAGCTTGAGTAAAAATTAACCAGAGGAGGTGGGGAGGACGGAGAGCTGGGCATTTCCAGACCCATGCTCTGCTCTTCATCCTCTCCCTGACCCTGGAGGCTGCCACCCAAGATCACAACTCTCTTTCTTCTGCCCTCTTGGCTCTGGGGGGAGCCCCAGCACCCTTAAAAGTCAAAGGAAGAGAGGAATGTGAGGTCAGGGCACCCCTTCCATTTTCCTCCCTGTGGCCTCACCTCCATTGGCTGAGTCCTTTAAGGTTAAGTCACTATTCCTGCTCTCTCTCCAGCAGTGCTGTCCTTTGACACTGGAGAGCGGTCCCTGCCAGGACAACAGGCTTTAGAGCTCTGGTCCTCCTTGTTTGTACCACTGCCCCAGTGGCTGCGCCCACCCCGCATTTTGTGTGCGTTCTCTCCCAGGATGTGGCCTGCCTGCANTGGGGGACGGTAGCCAAAGGGTGGGTGTCGTCTGCGTGCTGGGTGCCGGGGGCAGCATGGGCATTGAGGCTGTGGTGTCCACCTGCATGAGTGAGGTCTCTCGTGGCTACAAGCAGAGGTGGGGGCAGAAGGGAAGGGGGCAGCTGGGAGCCAGGGGCTGGGGCCCTCAGTTTCCCTTCCTCCTGGTTCCTGCACAAAAATCTGAGCAGCCTGAGACTTCCAAATTCCAACTTAATCTTCCAGGTGGTTATAAAAGTGTATTTGTCAAGGCCAACAGATAGACTATATTTTATTTAGGGGTTTGTTAGTTTGAGTAATAACTTTTAAATATTTAGATGCATGGTTTGGAGGGTCTCCAGTTGTTCTCTCACCCTGGGCCCCACAGGCTTGCACTTGCCTTCCAATAAGCACTCCCTCCTCCTGCATTCTGGCCCAAGGGTGGATGCTCCAGGCTACTGCACAGTCCACCACACCCACACCTGTGCAATGGCCCTTTGTAAACCAACGCTCTTCGAATTGTTCTATTTTGAGTGGGCCATCTGTTTCCTGTGGGGACCCTGACTGGTTCAGCAGGTGTTTCAGGCAGAGGGAACAGCATATGAGGTGCCCCGCTCCCCAACACACACGCTTCTTTATTCACACCTTTCAGTTGGTCTGCAAGCTAGGAGTTGTAAGAAGCAAGGTGGGGAGAGACACTAAAAGAGGCAGGAGGGCCCAGGGTTACTGTGGCTGTAAAGGTCGTGTGTGTGTGTGTGTGTGTGTGTGTGTGTGTGTGTGTGTGTACCTGCGGAGGGGGTGCAGTGTCTCAGCTCCTCAGTGCTCTTTCTCTCACAGACCCTCCCTCTACCAAAAGGGAGTACAGGCTAAGCCCCCTCTGCAGGGCCTGGTTAGGGCCAGCTCACCCCTGCTGTCTTCAGTTGCCCCATGACCCATTGCTCAAGCAGGCGGAAACTGGATTCCTGTCCCTCTTGCCCCCTTCAGGGATACTGCTTCCCCAGTTTTGCTCACTTGGCCTCCCTCTCTTCCCAGGTTCCCTAGGAAATATGCAAACAGCCCTCCCCTTGAGCAGGTGCATGATGCCAGCTCAGATGAAGATCAGGTATACAAATGTAACCAGAATGTTAAGCAAGCACCAATTGTGGTGTAATCAAAATACTTTTTTTTTTTTTTTTTGTCACCCATAACCCTTTTCCAGTTTATTCAGCAGGGATAAATCTCCGCCTGCCCTGGATGAAATCTCTAGCAAGCTCACAATGATTCTGCCCACTCTCAGGTAATAGGTATTCTTAGGTCACTTTAAATTGCAAACGCACTTTGATTTATTAATCAGAATGTCTAGTGCCAAACTCTAATCTTGATTTAGCTTGGTTTCTTCTCCTCCTCCTCCCACAGCGTGGGCCAACTTCAGGATGCGAGACTGCAAGGGAAAATGGGTGGGGTGTGGCAGGCGTTTCTGCCCCTGGGGCTCCTCCATTGTCTAACCTCTCCTCAAGTGGGGAAGGGTGCAGTTGGGTGGGAGTTGTAAAGGGGGTCTCATCTGACATCCGGATCTCTGGGCCTGGTAGGTGTTTAAGCTGACTTTTCTGGGTGCTTTCTCAGGTTCTCTGGCATTTCTAGTTGGTTTCATCTCATCTGAATTGCTCTTCACCCAGAGACATCAGAGACATGCATTTTTTTTTACTTTTTGTGTTTTTTCGTGACCGGTAACGGGATCGCAACCCTCAGTGTCGCGCCCGTACCGCGACCGGCAACGGGATCGCAACCTTCGGTATCATGCCTGCACCGCGCTCAACCAGTGAGCGGACCGGTCTCTATATGGGATCCGAACCCTCGGCGCGAGCGCCGCCGCGCTCCCAAGCACCGCACTCTA
>NW_007727797.1:135708-138648 GCF_000696425.1 Galeopterus variegatus
GGATCGCAACCCTCAGTGTCGCGCCCGTACCGCAACCGGCAACGGGATCGCAACCCTCGGTATCATGCCTGCACCGCGCTCAACCAGTGAGCGGACCGGTCTCTATATGGGATCTGAACCCTCAGCGCGAGCGCCGCCGCGCTCCCAAGCACCACACTCTACCGAGTGAGCCACCGGGCCGGCCCAGAGACATGCATTTTTGATGGGTGATAACTCCTTGCCCTCCGGTCAGTTAGACACCAGGCTGTTCTTGAGTGTGACCCACATGAGTTCCATGGGGAAATACATGTCCTTGCAGGGACAATTCCTGGAACACAGCAGCACCCCCAAGGCTCCACCAGGAGAGCAGGTAGTCAGCCTTTTAGTCCTCCCACCCTCTAGATTTCCCAGGTGTGCCAACATGTGTGCATGTGCATGCAAATGTGTGTATGCATGCATAGGTACAAACATGCATAGCGGAGGCTCAGTAATTTCTCTGGGTAGCCCGGAGAAAGCCCCTGCTGCCACATTTGTAGTGAGCCTGCAGGCACCCCGGCACTCCCCTCCTTCTTGGGGGCAGGGTGGGGACAGAGATCACTGCCCAACTTACCCCAAAGAGCTCTTTCTCACAAAATTGTTTCTCAGAAAGAGTGAGTGAGTTCAAGACATAGAGAATGGTGGCCAAATTTTTCTGTTGAAAATCTGCATATGATGATTTAGCACCTCACTTTAGAATTTCAAATCTGTTGCATTTGGTATTTACTAATTACTTGAACTTACTGATTAATGATTGATGGAGTTTGTTGTCCTCTCAGAACTCATATCTCCAACGTGGCAGTGTTGGGAGCTGTTTGAGTCGTGGGGGTGGATCCCTCATGAATGGATTGATGCTCTCCAGGGTGGGGTGGAGGAGGGGCAGTGAGTGAGTTCTCACTCTACTAGTTCCTGCAAGAGCTGGTCATTTAAAAGACCCTGGCACCTTCTCTCTGCCTCTCCCTCTCTCTCTCTCTCTTTCTTCCTCTGTTTTCCTCTCGCCTCAGTGATCTGCTTGTACCCTTTGGCTGCCTGTCACTTTCCTCCACGAGTAGAAACAGCCTGAGTCCAGCACCAGATGCAGCTGTCCCAGAATGGTGAACCAGATAAATCTCTGTTCTTTATAAATTGCCCACTCGGGTATTTTGTTATAGCAACACAAAATGGACTAATACATTGACCAAAGGCCTTCACTCACCCCCAATCAGGGGAGGTGGGGCTCTCACAAATCCCCTTTTCAAATCACACAAGGATTTTCTCTTTTGATTTCTAGTTAGAAGAGAAAGTTAAGTGTATGGAGGCAAAAAGGAAAGTAGCCAAAATAGGAAAGACAGAAGGGTTGGGAAGAGAGAGAAAATCAGGAGAGAGGGAAAGAGAATGAGAGCAGATCCTCTTGTGATTTACAGAGAAATACTCAAAACAGCTGCACGTTGGGTGGAGCAGTACTCCACCGAGGACTCCTCCCTGGGCCCAAAAGAATGGAGAGGAGAGGAAGCTTTCGTGACTCAGGTTCAGGGGCCAGGACAGAATCCCCGTAATGTAGATTGAGGAAGAAAAACAGAGGATAGGAATAACAGTGTTTTGCAATAATTCATTGAGTCAATCCATGTAAAGCGTTTAGATCAGTAGCAGGCATATAGTAACTCAATAAATGTTAGCTATTAACATTATGCTAGTTCCTATATTTTCTGCTCCAAACTTTAAATTCATTATTTAAATGTCTTTATTGTAGATAATGTTCTAGGTTTCTTCAAAACCTCTGAGCAATGAGGGGGTTGGTTCTAGGTCTTGAATCTGATCTGTGGTGAAAACAACATGGGGATCAACCCAGGTGCTCCACAGCTGTAACGCTAGTGACTACATCCTTTGAGCCCATCAGGTGGGGGGCTGAGGTTGTTTATTCTCACCTACCTCACAGCTGGGCTGTGCCGGTACCTGGAGTGGGGCAGAGCCTGAAGATGGAGCAGAAAGGAGGCAAGGCTGATGGGTACTGTTTGGCTAATGATAGTAAGATACTTACAAACCTTGCCTCCAAAATATGGCTTCTGAGCAAGGCCAATGATGTTATATTATCTATCATAAGGAGATTTTCTGTTTCCCATGTACCCTGCCAGGCGGCTAAATGACATAGAAAACATGGTGACAGCTTGCTGTGTTCCTGACCCCATTATGCAGCCAGTGCATGAAACGTGTCTCCTTTGAAAATAAACAGTCATTCATCAAGCTCTCACTAGCACGGTATAATTATCTTCCCAAAGTTATGAAGGAAATTATAGGTTCCCAACAAAAACAGCACGACAGGAAAATGAGTTTCCGTGGCATCAGTTGGTTTGTAGGGAATGGCTGGGCCTGCCTCTCCCCGGGCTGCTTTTACTGCTGAACACAGGCACCTCAAACTGACCGACCCCATGACATGCATGGGAGAGGGAGGGACCTTCGGGGAGGGGAGGAGCTGTCAGGCACAAAACTGGCATTGGTGGCAATGTTCCTGAGTTGCTCCACTCTGAGACTGAGCGGGTCCAACCTGAAGGCTCAAACTTTCAGGAGGTTGGAATGGGTCAAAGTGGTATGAGACCAGATGAGAGGCCAGGGGCTGGCCAGAGGATGCAGACATTGTCCACGAAGGAGAACGAACCCATCAGTGAGGAGCTGGGTGCTGTAGGCGTGGCGGCCACCTGGCCCTGTGATATGTTACCAAAAACCAGAGATCCTTCCCTCAGTCCACGTGATTATTCTGTGTTCACGGCTGAAGTCTATTGGAGCGATCACTATGCTCAGTGATTTCTGCCCTAGCCTATGTTAGTGTCTCAGAGCTGTACCTAACGTGCGGGCCTCTCATTCACAGCACATGACACAGGCTCCTTCTTCCCTGGAAAAGGCAGCCCCTGAGCTTGACCCTCTCTGTGTCCCTTCTCTCTAGTGACAGAT
>NW_007727797.1:138902-140780 GCF_000696425.1 Galeopterus variegatus
GCGTGGCGGCCACCTGGCCCTGTGATATGTTACCAAAAACCAGAGATCCTTCCCTCAGTCCCCGTGATTATTCTCTGTTCACGGCTGAAGTCTATTGGAGCGATCACTATGCTCAGTGATTTCTGCCCTAGCCTATGTTAGTGTCTCAGAGCTGTACCTAACGTGGGGGCCTCTCATTCACAGCACATGACACAGGCTCCTTCTTCCCTGGAAAAGGCAGCCCCTGAGCTTGACCCTCTCTGTGTCCCTTCTCTCTAGTGACAGATCATGGTGTGTCTGTGCGCTTTCTTTTTTCTCACCCACCTGTCACTGAGAAGCAGGTGTTCCTGCTCTGGAGCTATCCTCTCCACCTGGTTCTTTTCTTTCAACCTGTGTTTTCAATTCCATAGCACTCCTGGCTCCATCGAATATCATCCCATCATCATGCAAATAAAATGCTTGGCATAGTGCCTGACGCAAAGAATTCCACTCACGTTGGCCACTGCTACTATCATTGTTATCACCGAGAGGATGCCTGTAAGCTATTTTCACATGTGCATTAGCCCGTATCTTCCACTACTTACTGCAGTGCCGCCGCTGGGTAAGTCTGGACCATGAGAGTTTGCCATCTTTATCCTTCTTACTGCTGTTACTGTTACCCACCTGGGTAGAATTTCTACCAAGGGTTGCTTAAGGTGACTCCTAGAGTAGCACATGCCCGATGAGCCAGTCAGGTATAATTGTGAGGAATTAAAAAACACAAACAAAATCCTTGATATATCATAGGACATTACGAGCTCTGGTGACGTTCACTTTTTAAAACAGTACGGCTTCGAAGCTTTGTTTTTTGCCGGTGATGGCCTATGGTAGTGGGTGTGACAGAGTGTGATGGAGCTGAGGAGAGCACTAGAGTAGTGACACAGCCAAATGTGACAACAGCGAAAAAATCATTTTGTCACATTCTCAACCACTTCCATCGTCTTCTCCACCTTCACCAAAAGACAGGCTCACATGGCCTCTATCATTCCACACGCAGCTTGCACCCAGTGTCCCCTTCAGCCCCCCTCCTGTGCTCCTTTGCAGCACAGCACACTTTTGGAAAGGGGAATCCCCACACATTGTTTCTCTCTGTTTTCAATCTGCTGGTTCCTGCTCCCTCTTTTCCAGCCAGACTGTCCTCCCCCAGGTCACACATGGTCCCGGGATGATGGTGCTGTAGGATGCTTCTCCTACTCCTCTGATTTCCCCCCTTTTTTATTTCTTTTGTTGGCTCCTCCTTTTCTGTGCACACTTCAAATTTCAAAGTTCTGTTCACAGTAGGTTTGCCAAGCTTAGCAAATAAATACGCGTTGTCTCTGGCAAGCCCAGCCAGCTCTCTTCTTCCTGTCTGTCTTCTCCTCGGGAAATCTTATCCATGGCTTTACTAGTTCCTCTGTAGACACACATGACAAACCCATATCACCAACTGAGACTCATACTGAAAAGTCCAGTCACCTCCTGGATGTCTCCAAAGCACCTCAAACTAAATTTGCAGTCTGCCTCCTCAAAACCTGCCCCTCGTCCTGTGCTCCAGTCCTGGCAGATAGTTGCCTTTGAGCATGGAGTGCAAAGCCCTCTCTCCTCTTTCCAAACTCTTCCTTGCTTCTCTCAGGGAAGAGAAATACATGGGTCATATTTTAAAAATCTAATCAGGCCATATTTACTTAGGTGACATCACTATGCTTTAGAACGGGGAAATTTTTTTCTGTAAAGAGCCAGGTAGTGACTATTTCAGGCTTTGTGGGCTATACCTTCTCTGCCAAGCTAAAAGTAGTCATGGACAATATGTACATGAATGGGGATGACTGTGTTCCAATAAAATTTTATGTTTGGATGTTAAAATTTGAATTTTACATATTT
>NW_007727797.1:141229-143657 GCF_000696425.1 Galeopterus variegatus
TGGGACATATTTGGCCTGTGCACTGTAGTTTGCCTGGCTCTACTTTAAAAGGTCACTGTATTTGTGGGACTTTATTGCTTTTCTTCCTCCACGTGGCAACAGTAATCCCTGGACCCAGGGCCTTCTCCCACTCAGCAGGTCTGATCATCCGTCTCTTATCTGCCTCTTCCTGCCACGGGTCTGAAGCAGGAAGGGCCAGCAATCAGCCTCTCTTGTACTCTCTCAGACTCTGGTTTCCTCTGTCCACCTGATCAGTGTGGCAAGACTTGAAACTTGAGTTTGGGCTTTGAGGCAGGAAAGGGCAGTAAAATTGGGTAGACTCCTTTACCTATTGGCCTATTCTTTCATTTGCCTTTTGCGTGTGTACTTCTCTCCTGGTAACTTCATAGTGGGTGGCTTTGGTTTAGGAAGGGATTCTGGTAGACCCTGATTATCTGGCTAAATACTAAATAAGCACCTCAAATCTCAGTACTATTTATGACAAATAATATCACCATCGTTCCAGTCACCCATGCCAGAAAATATAAATCATCTTTGACCATTTCCTGGTTTGTTATCCTCCTACCAAGCCAGTCTCCAATTGCTACAGGCACTACTGCTGTTTTGTATCTTACTGTTGATGCCTCCTCCCCTCCATTCTTGCTGCCTTTGTAACATACATTCAAATAGGCATAAAATAATTTTTAAAATTGCAATGGGAGTAGGGGGAATTGCATGGTGATGATATAATACCAGAATTTACCAGAGATTTAAATTGGTGTAGAGCAATGGTGAATAAAAAGTAATTATTAGGAAAACAAGGAAATTATACAGGAACTTTCCTTTGTAACTATAAAGGAAAACAAGACGGTGGCTATGAGCAAACATGATGGTGGCCATGCTCTCCAGAGGGAGGGTGGCACCACTAAGTAACAGAGATGATTTGTTGTTTGCAGTTCTGCATGCTCTAGAGATGTATTAGAGATTGTGAAAGAGTTAGTAATAGAAGCACCTGCTAGAAACAGCTCTGCAGAGAGCAATGGAGAGACTCCCAGGATCTGAAAAGTCCTTTTCCCTCCCTTTCCTTTTCTCAGATTTTGGGTTTCTGAATACACTCACCCACACAATTCGAATAGACTTATTAGCCTTGATTAGAAGATTTAATATGTATGATGTATGTCCTCTGTTAATTAACTTCCTCTCTATGACCTTGTATTAAAATTGCTTACAAAGAACAGGGAAGACACAACCTTATTTCATATGACAAATATTCCCACATTTGTTGGGAGCAGAAGCACCATTCAAAGCAAGCTTCCTCTGAGGATGTGGCCTCCAAAGTTTGTGGAAGAGGGTGCTCACCTGTGCACTCTGCCACTCTTGTCTCCTGCCTGGCTGCCCTTGTCACCAGTCTCTGCCACCTAATCCAGCCTCTGCAGAGCCATCTTTTAAAGCACACATCTGAGCAATCCAGTCTCTCCTCAGAAACCCGCACTGGCAGATTTCTCCTGCTGTCTACAAATAGAATCAAACTCTTCAACAAGATGTTCAGGTCCTTTTCTGTGATCTGCTTCCACAGCTTCCCAGCCTCATCCCTGCACCCTGTCTTGGTTCCCTAAAGGTTTAGGCAACTCTGGAGCCAGGCACTGAATCTCTGATGCAGACTGTTCAGATGGCTTCTCAATACCCAACAAACCATTAGTGTTGCGTATCTGTGCTATAGCTGGGCTCCCTTTATTTGAAATGTTCTGGTCTCTATTCTCTGCTTATTAAAATCTTACTCAGCCTTCAAGGTCAAATCCTGTCTTCTCCAAGAAAATTTCTCAGATCCTCTCAGTCAGCCTCCCACCACACATTGTCACTGCCTTTGTAAGACACCTAGTTTGTTCTGAACTCTGTTACATTAATCTGATCATACATTAGTTCATTCCATAAATATTTATGAACGACCTTCTAAGTGGCAGGCACCGCATCAGGCACAGGAGATAAAATAGGGAACAAGATCGAAATCTAAACACTCTTCTTGACCACAGGGGCAAGGAGAATCGCCACTCCTAGAGACCCTAATAGTAGTCATGGTGGGATGAATGAAGACATTCCTGGCAGCATGAATTAGGGAAGAATAGCAGTCAGTCTGGCCAGCTCACCTTGGTTTTCCTGAATGCAATTTGATGGGAAAACGGAACTGCTTGGAAAAAAAGAGAAATAGAGGGAACAGAGGGTTCACAATGTGATGAGAAAACTGAATTGCTTAGAACAATAGAGGGAATTTTCAGAAGTGCCTTGACAAGAAGAGAACAGAAGAAAGAGACTCCTCAGAAAGTAGATCTTTCTCTGAAGGGAAGAGGCTACAAAGGAAAAATTGAAATATCCAACAGAGGGCCGGCCCATTGGCGCACTGCTACAGTGCGCCTCTTGGGAGCGTGGTGGCGCTCCCGCCAAGGGTTCGGAT